>NC_081411.1:333549361-333849361 GCF_030272615.1 Cryptomeria japonica | reverse complement strand
ATGCCCTAATGGTGGAGCATTTATTACGACAGGTGAGGAATATGTTTAAAAGGAATTTTCAAATCATTTCTCACTATCATTTTTTGAGCGAAGAAGTTTTTCAAGTGCATAGAAAAGAAAAAGTGACTTGTGTTGCGATTCAAAGAAATCTCGAAACCCTGAAGAAGATTCAGAAGCAAATATCAAACGGTCAAGAGAGGAACTCTAAGCGGTGATTCAGCAACCGACGAAGTGTGAGGTGAAGTGGAATTTGCAAGCCCTAAATTCTTGATTTCCGAAAGGTATTTCTCGATTTTTCTATTTTATCATGGCTTCCACATCTCATGATAGTTCTAGTGCAACTATTAATTCTATGGACTTCATACAATGAAAGTCGAAATATAATGCCTTGTCTCAAGTACCGACTGGTGTGATAGTGGAAGAAGGCATTTCGGATTATATAGATTGTAAAATTGAAGACCTAGGGTCTCTCACAATCCATTCTCAGCTAGGTATATTCTATGGGAAGGAAAAAAAAATCAAACCGGAGTATAGTATCTTGGAGAAGAAGAAGCTTCACAATGCGGTTTACTTCCTAGAGGATTTCACAAATGACCACATTCGAATCATTATGAGTAGAGTTCATGGTGACAAGATGTATCTTGAGAGAACACATGATATCACACCGCAAGCTATTCAGGTTGTCACCAGTTTCTACAATATAGGGGAAGTGCCAGCCCTACGGAAGGTCAACAAGACTAAAATGTCCAAGCTCACCGGTTTAGTGAGTGACTCACGTGCCATGACCGTCAACTCAATCAAGGATGATCTGGTCAAGTATGCCTGCATGGTGATAGGCTACCGGACGTTCTCTGCCAACAGAATTAATTATGTCTCTGTTGCAGCGGTAAATGTCGCTTACAGGATGATCAAGGATGATGCATCTTTTTATCTGTGCACCTGTATGAAAAGACAACTTATATTGAATCTTAAGTCAATCAAACAGGATAATGCACTGAGATTCAAGTTTGGACAACTACTAGTAGGGTTATTCTTCTACTTCCAAGGTTATTTCCCAGGAGTTGGAGATATTCAGTGGTCTGCCGACCAACCGGTTACCAAGAAAATCAAAGAGAGCCTGCAAGCAGTTGGAACTGGTTACCCTGAAGTTCTGAACAAGTACTTTGATGAGTTCAGAAGCAAGATGAGCCTAAGGATGAGGATATCCAGCGACATTGTCAAGAAATATGAAGAGGACATCTATTTTATCATCAAAGTGGATGAATGCTTAATGGAGGCTGTTGAGCCCAGACAAGAAGAAGTATGAGGTAATGTATGATATACTAGACAGGTATGCTTCTACCCTAATCACCTCACCCCTTGATCCTAAGGCAAAGAGAACTGGCACCTATTTGGAAAGGGTTGCACTGGTTGTAGAACCCTCTGAAAAGAAAGGAAAGGCAATGCCTTCGACATCGGCACCGGTTACTGCAGCTAGTCCCAAAGTGACCAAGCGGTCACCAGTTAAGAAGAAACCAGAAGCGACACCTACAAAAGTCTTCGAGAGGAAGTGAAAGACAAAAAGCAATACACCTAACTCAGAAGAAACTGTGTCAGAAGAACCGCCTAAGAAGAAGACTAGGCAAACAAAGAAAAAGACAAAGAATGAACCGACATCATCGACATCGGTAAATATTGACATTTCTTTGTACAAACCTTTGACACATTGTCAAAGAACTATAAAAAATATTAGGAGAAAGTTATTGAATGATTTATTAGATCATTTTGATGATTTCAATGATGAAGAAAAGGAAGAAGTTGAGCAGGAAATTATTAAGTATTTGTGTGCTAAAGACCAGTCGCCTTCAGAAATTAGATTTGAGACACCAGATTCTTTGTTTAAGTCTTTAGACAATAAATGGCACATTGCCATAGAGAAGGAACATGAAATAAGGGAGAAAGTTTTTGCCCAACACTTTCCTGACCTGTCTAATTCTGAGCTTTTTGAAGTCATCAATCAAAATAAAGGACTCTTCTTCACTAGAAAGAGAAGACTCTGGTTATTAGAAGGGAGAATTGATGATGTCGAAAAGGACACTCATCTGCACATGACAACTATTGTACATATGCACAAACTACTTCAAGCCAACAAGAAGGCTGAGAAAGAACCGACAATAACAAAACCGAATGAAATGTTTGATAATGAAGGAAACTCGGTTACTGAACCTATAGACACTATTGATGTCGATGTTTTGGATGTAGAGGATGTTGCTCAGGGTACACCATCAGAAGCAATAGGACAGGAGAAGCAGGCAGAACAAGTAGAAAAACAAAAGGAAGCAGAGGACAAAAAGGAGGAAGCAAAGAAGCAAGCGGAAAAGAAGAAAGCAGAGGAGGATAAAGAAGAGGAGAAGAAGAAGAAGGATGAAGAGGAGAAGAGGAAAAAGGAAGAGGAGAAGAAGAAGAAGAAGGATGAAGAGGAGAAGAGAAAGAAGGAAGAGGAAAAGAAGAAGGATGAAGAGGAGAAGAGGAAGAAGGAAGAGCAGAAGAAGAAGAATGAAGAAGAAAAGAAGCGGAAAGATGAAGAAAATAAAAAGGAAGAGGAGAAGAAGCAGCAGGAAGAGGAGCAGAAGAAAAAGGATGAAGAAGAAGAGAAGTAGAGGAAAGAAGAGAAAAGGAAAATAGAAGAAGAGGAAAAGAAAAAGATAGAAGAGGAAAAGTTAAGAGCTACAGAGAAAGAAGAAGTGGCAAAACGCACTCAGATGGAGACTCCAAAGGCAATCGGTAGTCAAGCCAAACCGACTGACTTCACCAGCCCTATTGACCTCCAGTCTACAAATGAAATGGAGTTGCTACAGAGCATTAAGGTTGCTCAAGAACACCTTGAAGTGATAAGGAGGAAGAAGGAGCAAGATGTGATCCAAGCTACGGTGGACACTCTTACCGGTTTGTTACCCAACACAAACCTCTCCAATACTGATTCATCACTGGCACAATTGAAGCTCCTATGCACCGTAGTGGATGATCAGGTGCAGAGCCTAGAAGAGGTAGCAGAGGCAAATGCCAAGAAAGAGCATCAAAAGGCTTTCAACATTGCCCTGGTGAAGAAACTAAATGAGCTCCGGTCTGATATGCAAAAAGCTCAAAAAGACATAAGGAATGCTCTGGATGAGGGGAATCTACTACTGAGTAAGATTTGCCAACCGCATCTCCTCTGTGATGATGTACTTGTACAGAAGCAAAAGCTACAATCTGACTTGCAGTTATACATGAGCACCTTCAAGCCACCATATGACTCTTTTACAATTTATGGGCAAACCGTTCACCGGTTTCATATCCAGTCTGCCAAAATAGAGTTGGAAATCGGCAACCGGACTTGAGACTTGCAGGAACTACAACTGGTTCTACTCCCACGCCTGTAAATACTTCAGAAATGTTATCTCAATCTGGATGCCTTAATGGTGACTCAAGAGATGAGCACAATAGACGCCATGGAAGAACAGGTCTCCCAGATGCAGATAGAGAAAGAAGTGGCTACCTCCCTACTTGAGTCCTAGTCCTTATCTATGAAAATTTTTGCAGGACTTTAAATTAGTTTTTGACAAGTTTTATTCTCTATTGTCATAAACTCTTATTCTTTTAATACTAATGAAACAAGGGTTGGTCTGCAATATTATTTTTGTCATTGTTGGCAAAGGGGGAGAAGTATAAATTTTGAATGTTTTGATGTATACTTTCATGTTAAGAAGTAGTATACATTGTATTTTCTGCAAAAGGGATAGTGTATATGCTAGGGGGAGTAATTTTGTTTATGGCATATTTTTGTTGTAAAACGCTTAGATGTCAAAATTTCCTAAGTGTTGCCATCAATGCCAAAAGGGGAGATTGTTGGAATTTTTGATGATTGTGTTGTGATTGTCATTGATGGACACACAATTGCATTGAGATCACTTTTATATGTATGAGTTATGCTCAACCGGCAATTGTTCCCAACCGGTATGATGCATTATAGTCCTTAGAGTATTGGTGTTTTGCAGAAAGTGTTTATCGATCTTAAGCGATATGTTGACCCCAAGCGGTTCGAGGATCTCAAGTGGTACGAAGGATCAAAGCTGCAGAACACATATTTCCCAGTCTTCATTTTTGTCAAACCGGCAATCGGTATTTTGTATGAACCAGTAATACTATGTGATGAGTTACCAACTGACATTTTGTGATGAGTTACCATCCATCGATTGTTTGACGGTGCCGACACTTCAACGGTGCTTTTTATGTCGTGTTACAGAATATGTCTAGATGCATTGAACCTAGGAAATTGTAATGTAATCCTATTGGAGCAACATGAAATCAGATTCTTTTATAAGGACATCATGTCTAGGTTTTTATGTTGTTGCTAGGGTTTAAGGTGGTTGATGAGTTAGAGAGAGTGTGAATGTGTTGAAGACTGAAGTAATGTTGGAATGCATTAGGAACGATCTATCAAGGATCTAACCAAGCAATATGTGATATTTGCTAGATCACTCACTTGTTGATTACTCACATGTTCGACAAGTCTGAAGCCCTTAACCAGGTAGGCCCAAAAGCCTTTTGTAAATCCTCTAACAAGGTGGTTCACATTTGTGGATCTAAAATCCTCTAGCAAGGTAGTCTTTATTCAGACTTATCTCCTAATAGATATTGAGATTCCTAATAGGATCTATTCTGGTAAAGAACATTGTATGACCTTAACCGGTCTGACCTTAACCAGTCTGGTTCCTATTCTGCAGATAGTTACTTGTGAGTTCCATCTCACTGTGGTTTTTCCCATTTGGGTTTCCAAGTCAAAATCTCTTGTGTTATGGGGTTTGTGTTTTTGTGGGTGAATGCATTATTTGCTATTTGGTTTGCATATGTGCTACCCGGTTTGTCTGCTAAACTGTTTTACCGGTTTACTGTTAGTCTAGTAAAGTGTTTAAGTACATTGATTTTTGGCATACTAATTCACCCCCCCCCCCCCCCTCTTAGTATTCATCAGCAATTTCATCTTCACTCAGAGTTCCACCACAACATTGAATTCCCATAACAATCTCATTCACCCTTTCCATGAATGCAGTAATCCTTTCATCTTCTTCCAACTTCAGGTTGTCATATCTCACCTGGTAACCATCAAGTTTAGCAATCTTCACTGTAGGTTCACCTTCATTAAGCATCTCCAACTTATCCCATATAGCCTTTCCAGATGATTTATCAGTTAATCCCATTATTTGTTTATCAGAAAGTGCACACAAGAGGGCTTCTCTTGCTCTGCAACCATTCTCAATCTCCTTATCCAAGTTTTTCGGAGGAGGATTGCCAGATGCTGGATTATGAGGTGTAGCACCATTCTGTGTGATCTCCCAAATATTCTTGCCAAGACATCTCAGATGAGTCTCCATCCAAATCTTCCATACTATGTAATTTGTTCCATCAAGCCTAGGAATATCTCTCTGAGAGATAGCTCCAGATGAACTTGATGAACTTGAATTGTTAGTCGCCATAGGATCTTCCTGAAGCGGTTAAGATTTCTGTAGAGAGGACCAAAGCTCTGATACCAATTATTAGATAGTTCAAATAACTAGAAGACAAGTGAGAGGGGGGTGAATCAGCTGTCTCAGATTACCAAAACATTTAACAATTAAAAATTTAATACCATAACCCAAAACATTAAAATCAGAGTGCTTAAACCAATTAAGCATAAACAACAATCATAGAATAAATACCATCCATGTGACACCAAGATTTATACATGGAAAACCTGATACAGAGAAAAACCACTATGGGAAGCCTACCCATAGGTAGATAATACTTCTGCAGTAAGTATGTGAATTACAATTGAGGGGCCTGCACTTGCAGGAAGGTCAACAGCCTAGAGCGCACTTCTCATCACAAAAGGAGTCTCATTGACTACATAGAAATCTAGACTACAATCCGGAGAAGTGTTTGAACTACAAAGATAACATCTCCTATGCCTGAGTACAGTTCTAGTTAAGCTCTATACCGGAGGACTAAATCCTCCTACATATACCCAATTAGATCTCCAATGATCGTCCAAATCCTCTACCTGAATGATATTACATTATTCACACATTACATATCCCATTCCTTGACCTTATACCTATGATCCTACACCATGATGATCTACAATGAGATCTTACATCATATACATACAAACCCTCAACCGTAAACAATCAGGTCGGCCACCAGACAATAAACCAATTACATAATTACAAAACATGTCGGCCTTAGACCAAACAAATAATATCCAACACATAAGACATCCCAGAAACACATCGAGATGTCCAATCCACACGTTACATTAAGCCAGTCCATAACCTAGATCAACCGGGACCCAATATAGGTCGACATGCTAAAGCAATTATCTCCATCCACCAAGTCTCGAACATGATCACCAATAGCATCATGAACCTCCACCAGAAGCTGCACCAACACTACTTACGCATATCATCAAAGATCTTCATCAAAATCTATGTTGGTGAAACCCTAGCTGAAACCACAAACCAAGCTTCCAAGCAAAAAGGATAGCATCTGATCACCAGACCAAAACCAACTTACTGAATATGAACATGAGTATCATGAATAAGCCAATTCCATAGCCAAACTATACCGGATCATATTGAATCATGTCGGATCCAAACCAACCAGAAATTACTCAACCTATCAAGACCAGAAGGGTGTCAGTAAAGAATCCAAAACAACTAGTGTTGGCTTCAATGACAAAACATCAATGCATCACATAATCAATTCCTCCAAATGGCCAACAATATCCCCCTTTGGCATTGATGGCAACACTAGATGTGAAAAACATCTAAGTACCAAGAAATGCCAAACAAGTCTCCCCCAATGGAAGACAACCAACAATCTCCCACTCAAAGATATAGCAATGAAGTTCTGAAACAAAGACCAAATACCCCTAGTGAATGATATCTCTATAAAGATCTGAATTACACATATGTCTCCCCCTAATGTATACAGCTCCTTAAGTTTTTCTTTTTCACATCAATATCTCTCCCCCTTTGACATCAATTCCAGAAATCTGACAAAAATATCAAAGCAAAACCATGAACCAGTGAATCGCAAAGCTGACTACTCCCCCTGAGCAATAACATCCCCACATTAGTGCCAGAATGAAAAACATCTCTGCTAATACATACCAGACTGATGCCAAAAAGCATCAATCAATTCTCTATCGGAAGGGCAGAAACCCCTAACCTGTCTCTCAGGTACTCAAATGGTTCTTTAGGCAAAGGTTTAGTGAAAATATCTGCAATTTTCTCTTTAGTGTTCACATAAACCAGTCTAACTTCATTTTATTCTACCTTCTCCTTCAAAAAGTTATACTTGATAGATATGTGCTTTGTCTTAGAGTGAAATACCAGATTCTTTGATATGTCAATAGCAGTAGAGTTATCACAGTGAATAACTTCAGGTCTAGTGCAATGCACTTTGATATCTTTGAACATTTGCTTCATCCATAAAACCTATGTACAGTTAGTAGTAGCAACAACATACTCAGCTTCAGTAGTAGATAAAGAAGTACATGATTTTTTCTTGCTGATCGATGAAACCAACTTCTTTCCAAGAAAGAAAGCTCCACCGGAAGTACTTTTCTGATCATCAACATCTCTAGCCCAATCAACATCTGTATATGCACATAAAGTAAAGTCGTCATCCTTAGGGTACCACAAACCATATTTTGATGTACCTTGCAAGTATCTAAAAATCCTTTTCACCGCACTCTCATGATTTTCTCTAGGATCACTCTGAAATCTAGATGCAATAAAAACAACATTCATTATGTCAGGTCTAGTCTGAGTCAAATAAAGCAGACCTCCAATCATAGATTTGTATCTTGTAGGATTTACTAGTGCAGGAACATCTTTCCTTGTCAATTTCTCATTTTTAATCATGTTGGACACAATGGATCACTGAGAGGGGGGTGAATCAGCGATTTAAACAATTTTTACTTAATCGGAGCTATACCGGTTCAATATGAAATAAGCATAATACAGACTGGTTACCAAAGAATTGCAAACAAGGTGTGTAGGAGAAATATCTAAAATATTAATACAATACACACATGCAGATGCAACACATAACACCAGATGTACGAGGAAAACCCAATGTGGGAAAAACCTTGGTGAGAATAGTCGTTGGAGATCTTCTCCAATCCAGCCTCACAATGAAAAGATCTGATTACAAATTTTAGGGTACCAACCCAAGGAGCACCAACCCCTACACAATTTATAGGCTACAACCCCTTCACTAAGCACCTTCTTAGTGAAAACAATATAAAAAATCAGATACACAAATGAGATTCCTGCTACAAATGAAGTTTTGCAACCCTTCAAAGATTTGCACTACCAGTTTCTATCTTACCGGTTTGTGTTAACTCAACACACACTACAACTTAGCCTTTCTACTAGTTCTAACTTTGCTAAATCTTCTCTTCCTATGTTCTACTGAATTCAACTCACACTTGGTCACTCTCTATCAGGTACCGCTTCTTTTGATTTGTCACCTCTGCATTCTATACTCACTCTGTCGGTTTGTTCCTTACATCAGTTTACCCTGATTCTCCTTACCGGTACAATAGTCACTCACACACACTTCAAGTGTTTATCTTTTCGTCTCTCAGACAACAATTTCACTCTATCCTTTACCCTTCAGCAACAACCCTATTTGTCTTAGGTCGTCATATTTAAACTAAATATTTCCCACCAAGAATCAATTCAAATAGAGGGCAGCTAGGGTTTCTTCTTCGACCAACGAGTGTCTCAGAGATGATTGTCTGTACATCACTATCAACATCGTGCCTTCCATCTTTAGCAATCTGCATTCAATCTGTCTGCTCATCTTTTGGTCATTCTCCTTAAATGGTTTGATGATTTGCTTCACCTACTTTGATCTGTATCCAGACATCTTGCATCGATCAGTGCAGTCCATGGATTCGATCAGATACGTCCTGCCTTGAGCCGCAACCCCTCTGCAACTCGACCCATAACAATCACATTCAACATTAAATGTTGACCAACTACTAGCTACCTCACTGTCATGGCACTTCACTAACCTTAGCGATCTTGCCACTTCAACTCCACGTGCAATCCCTTTCGCTCTCCTCTCAACTCACCGACATAGGGTTGGTTTAAACTTGAACATTCAACAAATCCTCATACTGACATAAACCCTTATCGATAAAACCTTCTCCTATTGCTATTTGGTAGCATACACTACACTAGTAGCTCAACTTCACCTCCGGTGGTTTGTGATCTCTTTGTCACTCTTCCTCTTCATCATAAACATTATCACAAACAAACAACCAACCTTCATATCGGTTACAACTTGTCATGCCAACACACAACTTCATATCACCTCTTACCAGTGATGTCACTGACAGTCTCAATACCTACTTGTCTTCCACAGCTTCATACCAGTTTTTCTTCGACCATATCGGTTGGCAAGCCTTCATGTTAATCTTCCTTATGTCGGTTCAATATCTTTCATACCGAGTTGACATACCCTATCAGTAGCCTACAATACCGGTTGACATCAATGACAACTCAATGCTAACAAATCATAGGAGTGCTTACCGGTTTATAATCTCCCATACCAAATTTCTTCAACAATTCCCTAGCATACTTAGTTTGTCAAATGAAAATACCTTTGTTAGACTGAGTAATCTGCAAACCTAATAAAAATTTCATTTCTCCAATCATAGACATTTCAAATTCTTTCTCCATGTTTTTAGAAAATTCCATAGACAACTTATCTTCACCTACAAAAATAATGTCATCAACAAATACATCAATAATCAGTATATCATCATCAGTGATCTTATAATATAAATTGTTGTCAGCATTACCCTTAGTAAAACCAAGCTTCAAAAGATATTTATCCAACCTTGCATACCAAGCTCTAGGTGCTTATTTCAATCCATATAAAACTTTCCTTAACCTGCAAACCATGTTTGTATCATCCAATATTGAAATACCACCAGGTTGCTCAATATAAACTTCCTCATCAAGATCCCCATAACAAAATGCACCCTTAAGATCCATATGATAGACCTTATAGTTTTTATAGGCATCATAGGCAAGAAATAATATTACAACTTCAATCCTAGCTACAAGTGCAAAAGTCTCACCATAATCAATTCCTTCCTTCTGAGAATATCTTTTACAAACCAATCTAACCTTATCCTTACAATTTGACCATCCTCATTCAGTTTATTCCTAAAAACCCATTTAGTTCCAATAACATTCTTATTTTTAGGCCGGGGAACCAAAGTCCAGGAGTTGTTTTTCTCAATTTGATCTTATTCTTCTTCCATAGCTTTCAACCAAATTTCATCTTTACATGCCTCAATTGCTGATGTCAGTTCAACTTGTAACATACCTCATTAGTTGACAGTCTTCTTCTTGTCATTACTCCATTGTTCTTATCCCCAATGATTTGATCTTCTGAATGATTCAATCTCACATACCTAGGAGTCCTCTGACTCTCTGTTCCTCTTCCCGGTTCTTTAGTTACTATAGAATTTTTTGATATTGTCGAAGTAACTGGTTCAACAATCTGTTCCAGTAAAGGTGCTACCAGTTCAGATATAATCATTTCCATTGCCGGTTCCTTCTCATAAACTCTCATTTGACCTCTATTTAGCTCATCCACCTTGACATTATCACTCTTCACAATTCTCTGCAATCTTTTGTTATAACATCTATATGTCTCGCTTTCATTAGAATAACCAAGAAATATACCTTCATCACATCTAGGATCAAATTTTCCAATGATATCATCTCTCCTCATATAACATTTACTACCAAATATTCTAAAATACTTAATTGTAGGTGCATTGCCAAACCATAATTCATAAGGTGTCTTACCAGTTTCTCCTTTGATATGTACTCTGTTGAATGTATAAATTGTTGTGCACACTGCTTCTCGCCAATAGATATGAGGTAGACTACCTTATATCATCATTGTTCTAGCAGCATCCAAGATAGTTATGTTCTTCCTTTCCACAACTTCATCCTGCTAAGGTGTCCGGGGAGCAGAAAATTGTCTCCTTATACCATGCTTCTCACAAAAGTTATTAAACTCGTTGAATGTGAATTCTCCAGCATGATCTGACCTCAAACATTTAATCTTCAATCATGTCTTAGTATCCACTTTAGCTTTAAAGATTTTAAACTTTTCAAATGCTTCAGATTTTTCCTTTAGAAAAGTAACCCACATCATTCTAGAATAATCATCAATGATTAGCATGAAATATCTATCACTCTAGAAGGGCCACACAAATCAGTATGAATAAGATCAAGAACATCATTAGGTTTATCTTGTATACTCCTAAAAGAGGTTCTGACCTGTTTACCCATTTGACATTCTTTACATACCGGATTATAGGGTTTCATAATCTTAGGTATATCTCTAACTGCCTTAGTTGAGCTGATCTTCACAATGCAATCAAAATTTAAATGACACAGCCTCTTATGCAATAGCCAACTCTCATCAATTTGTGCAATTAAACATGTCTTCTCATCGGAATTCAAATAAAATATATTACCTTTTGTCTGTGTACCGGTTGCAATCTCCAAACCTGATCTGTTAATGATTTTGCATTTTCCATCCTTGAACTGTAATTGAAATCCCTTATCTACCAATTGTCCTACACTCAAAAGATTATGCCTCAAACCTGCAATATAATAAACATTGTCAATATTGTTCTTACCATCCAATGATATAGTTCCTTTTCATTTGATCATGCATGCTTTGTCATCTCCAAATATAATCAGACCGCCATCATATTCTTGCAAAGATAGGAACTTCTCTTTATCTCTAGTCATATGATGTGAACAACCACTATCAATTAGTCATTCATCCTTGTCTCCATTTTAGCAGCAAGTGCCTTCTCTTCAGGTACATTCTCTTCCAGTGTCAAAACATCTTCCTTGATAGGCAAGAACACCCATTCCTTTCCATTGTCGGAACCACTAGCAAAGTCTTTTATCGATTCATCATCAAAATCAATAATGCCTTCCTCATCCGCTATGTAGCATGATTTGTCTCAATTTTTCCTATACTTATACTTGTTCTGATATCCAGGGTTAGGGTTAAAAGATCTTCTAACTCTTTCTTCAAATCTTGAATTCTTTTCAGGACATCTAGATGCAAAATGACCAATCTTATTACATGCAAAACATTTAAAAGGTGTTTTTCCTTCATACTTACTTCTTATCGGTCCTTAGGTACTCTTCTAGCAAATAGTGCTTCAAGTTGCTCAAACTCATCATCTTCTCTCTTCATATCATTCAATTCCTTTGCATATAAATCTTTCCAATCTTGTTTACCGGTTGTTGATACAGATGCATGAAAAGCAAGTTTAGTCTTCATAGCTCCAGAGGGTCCAAATTCTTCAAGCTCAAAAGTAGATAATTTCCCAACCAAGGTATTTCTATTGACAGATGTATTAGCCATTGTTCTCAACTCATTAATAGCAGTAGCCTTAATTTTGTAAGCCGGTGGTAGGGCTCTTAGAACTTTAGAAACAATTTCATCTTGACTCAGATTTCCACCGCAACATTGAATTCCCATAGCAATCTCATTCACCCTTTCCATGAATGTCGTAATCCTTTCATCTTCTTCCATCTTCAGGTTTTTCATATCTCACCCGGTAACCATCAAGTTTAGCAATCTTCATTATAGGGTCACCTTCATTAAGAGTCTCCAAATAATCCCATATAGCCTTTCCAGATGATTTGTTAGTTAATCCCATTATTTATTTATCATAAAGTGCACACAAGAGGGCTTCTCTTGCTCTACAATCATTCTCAAAATCCTTATCCAAGTTTGTCAGAGGAGGATTTCCAGATGCCGGATTATGAGGTGTAACCCCATTTTGTGTCATCTCTCAAATCTCCTTGCCAAGAAATCTCAGATGAGTCTCCATCTGAATCTTCCATACTATGTAATTTGTTCCATCAAGCCTAGGAATATCTCTCTGAAAGATAGCTCCAAATGAACTAGATGAACTTGAACTGTTAGTCGTCATAGGATCTTCCTCAAGCGGTTAAGCTTTCTGCAGAGAGGACCAAAGTTCTGATACCAATTGTTAGACAGTTCAAATAATCGAAAGACAACTGAGAGGGGGGGTGAATGAGTTGTCTCAGATTACCAGAACATTTAGCAATTAAAACTTTAATACTAGAACCCAAAACATTAATACTAGAATGCTTAAACCAATTAAGCATAAACAATAATCACAGAATAAATGGTTGACATCAATCTGCCAACTGAGCAACAAATCTTCGGATTGACTGCAGTCTTCCTTGAAGTGACCTGAGTTGACTGATATTTTTGGGAGATGTCATTTCCATGATTGCTTTAACTTTAGCCAGATCTACTTCTATACCTCTAGCTGAAACAATGTATCCCAATAGATTACCTGAAGTGACACCAAAGGCACATTTCTTAGGATTGAGCCTTAGCTTGTACTATTCTATCTGGTCAAAGATCTTTTCTAGTGTTTCCAAATGTTCTTCTCTAGTGTATGATTTTGCCAGTATATCATCCACATAATCTTCCATGAATGTATGCATCATGTCATGGAATATCGTTGTCATGGCTCTTTGATATCTGACACCTACATTCTTGAGTCCAAACAGCATAACATTCCAGTAGAAAGTACCCCATGGACATGTGAAGGTTGTCTTTTCTTGATCTTCAGGTGCTATTTTAATCTGAGTGTATCCAAAGAAACCATCCATTAGAGAGAACACAAAATGTCTAGTGGTTAGATTGACAATGATGTCAATATTTGGTAAAGGAAATGTGTCCTTTGGACATGCATTATTAAGGTCTCTGAATTTTGTGCATACTCTTATACTTTTGTCTAGCTTGGAATCTAGAACAATGTTGGATATCCATTGAGGATATGCTACAGGTCTGACGAATCCCACGTCCAATAATTTCTTCAGTTCTGCTTTCACAAGGAGAGCTATATGAGGATGCATTTTTCTCGGTTTCTATTTTACTGGTTTGGCTCCGGGAGTGACATTTAGATGATGCATAATAAGATATGGATCCAACCCTGGCATGTCTACATATGAACAGGCGAAATCGATTTGCCGTCTTTTGAAGAATTCCAGATATTTCTGCTTTTCTTGTTCTGATAGAGAGGTTGTTGGATGTAGGATCTTTGGTTGCTCTATTGTCCCAATGTTAACTGCCTTTGTTGGTTCGATCAATATGGATGACCTTTCTTGATAGTATTTAGGTAAGGTGTCAAATCACCCATCTTTTGGTGCCTCAAGGAGGTTTTCACCATTAGATGCGTCCTTTCTTTTTACTTTTTCCCGGTCTAATGTTGCCAATAAATGGTTTTCAACATTAGACCTGATATTGTTTTCTTTATTTTCACTTTTGCGACTGGAAGATTTGGCACCCACTTGACTGGAAGACGCGTTGTTGAAATCCCTAGTGAAATTTGTTGCGGGTTTGATTGCATTAAGATATAAGGATATGACATGGTCATTAGGAAAGATATCAATTTCAGTATGTCCTTCATTTTTCCAGACAATAAGTTTAGGATGAATGAGAGGTAACGGGTCCTCAAGTTGAGATGCTTCAAAAGTATTAAGGGTCATGTTAGAGATGTCAAAGTTTTTGATATGTATTTCAATATCTAGAATGATACTCTCGTCAGAATGACCTCTCGCAAGTAGCTCCTTATTGTCCTCGATTAAGTCCAAGTCATCCAAATGTGATTCCGATTCAAGTGGGCTAGTTCCTAATGTTTGTCTTGCATACGCATGAACTACATCGATATCTAAATCTTCTTTAAAGTAGGTTTCTTCAGCTGATTGTTCAAAATGATAGGAATCCCATTCCCATTCATTATAATATGTCTCACTTGTAGCTTACAATCTGCAAATTTGTTCATATAGCATATGATTTGTTTCTTCTATTTTTCTTGCTATGTCTTTTCTTCTCTCATACTCAGCTTGCTCTGGGCTGATATTGAGTTATGTCAACCTTGCTATCAATTCTCCTTGATTTGTACCAGCTTCTTGGTTTTGATTAGGAGTTAACTCTGCTTGGGATGTGATTTTTGTTTGTTTTTCTTGTTGAATAGAAGCTTTCTTCTTTTGCTATTTTATGTTTTCTTGTTCTCATTGTTTGGAAAATGTTTCTTCCCCTCTAATTGGAAGTTTCTCTTGTTTGTTATCATGTTTATATTTTTGTTGCTTAGAAGATGTGTCCTCTGGTAGAGTAACTTGTCCATACCCTAAGCCTAATTTGTCTGTAACCTGTTGAGTATGAGGTTGTATAGGTACTGAGATACCTTCTTTTCTTTTTCTGAAAGGCCCCATTCCAATGTATCCCATTTTATAAAGAATGTTAAATCCTTTTCCATATTTTTCTGTAGGTATTCTGACATTAATCTTTTGTTGGACTTCTTCATCCTTGTATAGCCATTGTAGCACATCTTTCTCTTTTCTTTTCTTTGATAAGGTCCCACCACTAACAAATGATCCATCAAATATTGGAAGATGTTTCACAATTGGTTGTTGTTGAGAGTTTGATGGTTTTCCATAGGATTTAGGAGAAAGTGGTAACTGTGACAGTGAATATTCTTCGTTCCCTCGATCTCTTAGTTGCATTTGTTTTTTCGTGCTTGACAAAATTAAGGCAAATGATTTTTCTTTGGATTGTGTTTGAAGATGATGCCTCTTTGTTATGAGGAACAATGACTTCTTGAGTCGGTTTTAGATTACTACAGTATTGGAATGGATTTGTGTCTGTTGAGATCGTGATATCCTGCCTATTATATGGAAACTTCAGGCACTGATGATATGTTGATGGAATAACTTGTATGTCATGTATCCATGGTCTTCCCAAGAGTATGTTGTATGATAAATCCAAGTCTAGGACTTGGCATGTTGTGTCTTTCTGTAAAGGTCCTACTCTGATAGGTAATACCACAATTCCTTTGGAGGAATTCTCTTCTTCATCATATGCTTTGATCGTGATCTTTTTCTAGAGATCAACTGCATCTTCAAAATAACCTAGAGCACAGACAAGACTTAATGAGCAAATATTTAAAACAACGCCCCCATCTATTAGGACACGTTTATTGTGTGTCTTATGAATGAGGACTTCAATATGCAAGGGAACATTATGGGGATGTTGCAAGGACATGTCATCTTCTTCGGTGAATGATAAGCAATGAGGGGTTGTGAGGTGTCCCACCATGGTTTGGAATTGATCTACATCAAGATCTTTGAACGCTGTCATATCTACTAATGCTCTTTCTAGAATTCTTTGTGTGTAGGTGAAAGCTTTAGAAGTTCTAAAATTGATATTTGTGCGGGAGTTTTTTGTAATTGATCCACTAAACCATATTGTTTTAAAGTGGGTGACGTGCTAGTTGTAGGTCCCGACAAAACAACTTTGGCTTTGTTTCTTGTGATAAATTGAAAACCGGTTGCTTTGGTTTCACATTATTGTTATGCACTACCCCATGGTTGACGATATTTCGATTTCTATTCCAAAATTTGGGCTTATCATTGTTGTTGTTACTAGTATTGTTATTAGGAGGATTAACTCCTTCTTTGAATAGCTTCAACTTCCCCTTCTTTATCATGGCTTCCTCCATCCTAATTCCATTATCAATCATCTTTTCAAAACTTTGATGACATTGTATTTTTAGATGATCTCATTTGTTTGTTGTCAATGAATATGTCCATTTTCTCATATTCTAGTACCGTATGAGGATATCGTGAACTAACTGTCTCCATCTATTTAGAAACATCATGAAAGGCTCTCCACTCTTTTGTTTGGTATTACATAGATCTATCATTGTGACCTCATGTTGTATGTTGTATGTTGTATGTTGTAAGAGTATTGTGAAACAAATTTATCCACCAATTTTGCGAATGATCTAATTCCAGGTGGAAGTTTGGAGAACCATTCCACAGCTAGTCCACTTAAGCTCTTTGGAAATAATCTCATTAGGTATGTATCCTCATGTGTAAACTCCATACTCATTGTGCAAAATTCTCGTATATGATCCTAGGGATCAGTTCTTCCATTATATTTATCATATCTAGTAGTTTCACAATCTGTAGGAAATGGTATCATGTTTAGATTTATGTCAAATAGGTAAGGATAGATCTCTTGAAGCGAATATCTTCTAACAATTCCTCTCTACATATCTTGAATCTGTGTTTGCAGCGATTGTATTTGTTGTGTAAGAGTTGTAAGAGGATTATCAACATGATTTATTCTTGCATAACCATGAGTTTGCGTTCTAGTATGATCTTGATCTCCTCATATCATCTCGACTCTTTCTTGTGTCCTCATTAGTTTTGGCATTGTTGAGAATTTCTACGTCGTTCTTTTTGGGAACAGAAGTTTCCTCATTAGTTCTTGTGTTACCAGGAATTGATGTTTCATTCTTTTCATGACCTGAAATCTCCTTGTGTTGTTTGTTATTATGGAAAGGGTCACTTCTCCTTTTTCCTAAATTGCTCAGATTAAAATCTTGGGGGAGTGTAGCACTAGATTTGGCTAACATTAGGAAGTATTTTTCTTTTTCTCCCTCCAATATTTTCTCCATAAATTTATCGAATTTAGGATCTTGTTTGATTTCCTTGATATGTTGATATGTTATGTCTTCTTCTTGTATTTCGCTTTGGTGTTCTATGTTGCTATGATCTTCAACTATTCCAAATGTTTCTATTTCCATTTCTGTGATCTTACTTCTCTGCACTCTAGTTAAAACGGGGATACACATGTGTTGAATATTGTGCAAGGATTTGATTTTCCAAAAGTTATTTCGATAAGTGACCAGCTGTTAATGTAGATATGATAGAGTGATATGACACGAAAAGATAATTCAAGTATTTATAGATTTGTAAGTTTTTTGATCTTAGTTTGGAGTGCAATGATGATGATTTTGATAAAACCAAGTCCAATAGGAATGATATTGATAACTCAATGATGAGCGAATAGTACCAAACCAGTACTAAGAGGGGGGGGTGAATCAGTATAGACAAAAATACAGTCCTAAACCGGTTTGACAGCAGACACTTCAAATGATTGGCAGACAGTGACACCAGTTTGAAACAGAGTACAACCGGTAAAGCTAAGAATGTCTAAGACAAGCATTAACCGGTTACTCACTTAGCTTTTCACTCAACTCGAGACTACACTACCATTTCACCCTTATGCATAAACAGGTAATCTATCATCAGATCATAATAACAGCTAGTTCAACATGTTTTATTGACAGGCATAAAACACAAAACCATCATATGCTTGACAGACAATAGCAAAGCATCACAAGATAAAAGCATCACACATGACACACATATTTTTCACGTGGAAACCCAACTGGGAAAAACCACGGTGGGGATGAATACCCACAAGCTATTTTTGAACTCTTTGGAAGTCCGCTCTGTTAGGAGCCTTGTTCGGTTAGAAACATTACAATAGGTTATGCTAGGAACCGATCCCGTTAGAGATCACCCAGTTAAGGGATGGCTACAATACCCGGTTAAGGGTTAAACCATGTTAAAGGTTACCTTGTTAGAGGATTTCAAGAACTCAATAGCTAAAGGATTCCGAATTCAGTAGCTTTGAATTACCCTGTTAAAGGATTTTCAACAAGCCGGTTAAGGCTACCCTGTTAAGGGATTTTCCAACTGTTGAGGTGGTTAGAGATCAACATGTATTACAATGATCTGGCAACAGCACTCAATGCCAGTGCAGATCCGCTTAAGCTCCTCTACACCTTCAGCACTTACACTCTGCAGGTATCACTTCTCTCCTTTTGGTCTGGCAAGAATCACGTATCCCTTCTCTTGGATACACACACACAACTTTTGCCAACAACTTCAGAACGAGACACAACATCGACCTTATAGGAAAACAGATAGGTCGGTAGCATAAACCCTAAACCCTAAACCCGTTAGGTTAAGGAATTCAAACGGTTCAATCCTGACCGTTGAGCACACTACATTAAATGCGACAGTCTTGATCCAATCTCAAGACATTCTCCATCATCCATTTCCACTGATTTTATGGTGGCTGATAACCCATCACACGTTATCACCGTTTTACAGACTTCGCACATTCCTGAGGTAGATAGAAACAATCTCCCTCATGCAAGATCCTTCACGCACACAGGCTTACATGGCAACACGATCTGTTCTTCTTTACAATGCTAACTCATCACACAATGTCACCGGTTGAGCCACACAGGCTTGAAGCACATCAACCGGAAACCCTGAAGTTGAGACTACCAACCGATAGTCATACAATGCTTCCATGTGTTGGTTCCCATAACCATATGTCGGTTCACCTTGAACAAACACACCGCTTCACTTTGGCACAAATGTCGGTTCATAGTGTTATACCGGTTCTCACATATGCCGGTTCACACCTCTTCAACATATTGACATCAATGACAACATACAATGTCATTATGTCCGCATACCGGTTCGCATAATGCCAACTCCTACGATGTGGGACAAGGTTATCCTGATCAAACGTTGTAGTTTTGTGATAAAGGATGATAGATCCTGATGAGAAACTATGTTGAGTGATCAGTTTATCAAAGAGGGTGATAATGCACTTTGAGATTTTAGATCTTGAACTTGTTGAAGATTAATACTTGAAATCTTGAGGTGTGTAGCTCTAGAATCTGATTTGATAAACGATACTTTGACTGAGCAAACCAAGAAGACAACCTAAGCACAGAATGATAGATATCAAGTGTCGCTCACTGTAAATTGACCAAGCAAACAAGACAGTTCTGGAAAAGACATGCAAAAAGACAACTCTAGACTGACAGAGACATAAATTTGTACGACAGTTCCCACAGAAAAGTATGACAATTCCTACAAAACAGTATGACAACTGATAACAAAAATCTTATGTTGATCTAACTCGTACGACAATTTAACCTGAACAGGACAACAAAATAGAAATCTCGTATGACAATTTAGGTAATACCATACGACAAACTAATGACAAAGAACCTCTGGTGATCTGACTCGTACGACAATTAGCACAGAATAGGACGATAAACTAGCTTTTTTTAATGACAAACTAGGAATCTCGTACGACTACGGACAGAGAAGAGACCAAATTTTGACACTGAAAAATTTTGGACCAAAAATGTTTGATGTTTTGATTATGCTTTCCAGTTTTAGATGTCTAAGTTTCTGTTTCAAGGATGAAAACATAGCAAACATGTGATATGATAAGTGACCTCAAGCACAACATGCTAAATCCGAAGGAAGTTGGCTGAGAGAGAAAACCTTTGCTTGCAAGCTTATGTACACACCCAATAGCTAATCAGAATACGACCACTGAGTCTCATGCAATGGATTCTCAACGTCGTATTATCCGGCTCCAAACACTAATGGGGGCACGATATGGAAAGTGACTTGGGAGAGTTACTATCTCTCTTGCACAAAGATTATCGCCCTTTCAGAGGTGAACCAGCTAGCTTCTATCTTAGGGTTCATAGTAAGTTTTTTCATTTGAAATTACCCCTTGTAGTTGTGCAAGCGCGATTGAGGCCTATAGCCCAACAAGGTACCAAAACAAGAAGTAGTCACGCAAGTGTGATTGAGACCGCAAGGCAAAAAAAAATCAAATATGAGAAAAAGTGTAATTAAAACAGATGGTGAAAACCTGGCAATAGGCTTTATCTATTAGCTAGCTCTTCCATCTATTAGCTCATTCATCCTTCCGCTTGCATTCATTTCCATCGACGTTGTTCATATCCATAAATAAGCCTTTTTACATACGCAGGCATTGTAGGTGATTTCTCGTCATGGTTTGGATCATTGGGTATATCATAATAAATTTATTTCTAGGCTGGGGGCAAATCTTGCACCTAGCTGGGGCAAAAAATTTCATCGTTTTGAGCTTAATCAAATGAGTAGAACAATAGTTAAGATAACTCTTGTTAAGCGAAAACTGAGACACATCCTATGTTGAACATGAGACCAAACTTATCAACCATCAAGCTATTGCATGTCATTCTAAGCACATCACACACATATCAATGGATGATATCTTTTGACTAATGATTTTAACACTTTGTTTCAACTTATCTATCTTGATTTTTGCTATCATGATTTATGAGTGACTCCAGGATGTCTCTGACTAGAGGAACAAGGAAGGAACATGATATTTTTCTTATCTGTTGTTTGTAAATTAATCATTAATATGTGCAAATTTGTCTTAGGACATGATCATTGGAGTATCATCAAAGACATTTTTGATTTGCATATAAAAATGGTTAATATTGCATGTTTTACGCAAGCAACACTCAGGTCATCTTGGTTTAATTATACCTCGATTCTTGTGCTAACATGCAATATCAAAATTTAGGAAAGTAGTGCTCAGGTCATCGTTGTTCAATTATATCGTCGATGTTTGCACTCACTTCCCACATTATAAAAATCTCAATGATGACACAAAGAAATAACCCAGTGACTATTCCGATCGCAACATTGCATTTCATTTGCATTTAACTTGCATTTCATTCTTGCATAGGATCACAAAAGCTCATCTTATCCAAGGCCAAATCTATCGCAGGAATCATCAATGTATCATCATAGGTGTATACACAATCAAAACGATGACTCATCTCTTTCCAGATTTTGTCGACCCAAAGCGAATCTTATGCTATTCCCCCGAATGCACCAACATTAGTGCATCTAAATCTTCCTGCAACAGGATATCAACAAAATGTCAGTTCTTTCTCCAATCAATCTTATCAATTCTATCAATCCATCTCATTTGATCCATTCTATCATGTCTTATATAGTTTGCATCCTTCCTAGAACCAGACGTTTTGATCAAGTCTTATATAGGATATATCATTCCCGAAATTAGATGCTTTGATCATCTTTGTCTTATACAAGAGGTGTCATTCCTAAAACCAGACTTGGTCTCAATCTCGTCAATCTAATCAATCTTATCAATTCAATCAAACTCTATCAATCGTCACATCAAGAACCACATCAAAGTGATCTAGGAACTCGCACTTTCATCAACCACAGTTACATGAATCATCTAATAAACTATCAAGAAATAAATTTTGCTAAGATCCAAAAACTCCAAAGGTCAATTATCTCAGTTGATCTCCTGAGGGGGCAACATCGTATCGCAATTTAGCAATCAATGGCTGGGGCATCCTATCAAACCAATATCACATCAACATCATCAAATTGAGATTATTCTTTGAATCAACACGTCATCACACCTCGCTTCAAAGAGGGGCAAAATGTATACACTTAAAAATGGTCTAAAGATAACTAATTAAATAAAAAATTATTTAATTAATCTCCGTTTCCAATTTAATTGAATTCACTAGCAATTTGATTAATTCCCCATTCATCTACTTATCAATAAATCTAAGGATTTATTCATTAAGTTCATTTCAATAGTCCCCTTTGATTAATTAATCTAAATTGATTAATCCCCTCGTTTAAATTCATTCTTCTAATCCCCTAATTAATTAAAACAAATTAATTTATGAGTTGTTGAAAGTTAATTAGCGTTTTCTTATTATTTTAATTTTTAAATTCAAATTTCCCACATGCCTCCTAAATTCTAACCACCTAACCTAATCACCCCCCTAACCTAACCCATTCCACCTAATCTTGGGTTTAACTAACCCTATCCTACCTTGCATGTCCTAACCTCCTATGGGTTGGATATTCTCCCCTTGAGACACATGGCACTTTTGCCACATGTCTCCTCCCTTGGACACTTTCCCTCTTGTGAGCAAGATTCAATGACACTTTTCACCACAAAGATGACAAGTGTCCCTCCCTCCAACCTCTTCTCCAAACTCCTCCAATTTGACCCTTGATATCTTCAGCCTAAATCTTGACTGTTGATTCCTGCCACCTCACCCCTGGCCTTGGAAATCCTATAAATATCTCCCATTTTGGATCACAATGGATCCCACCTGAAAGCATTGTTATTATAGGCATATCCCATCTGAAGGCATTGTTATTATAGGCATATCCCATCTGAAAGCATTGTTATTATAGGCAAATCATTTCTAGCATTCTAGTTTAGCATTGTTATCATTTATGGCATCTTAGATCTAGCTTAATTTGATCATCTTCTAGCATAATTTCTTAATCATGTAGCATAATCAATCTCCCATCTATCTTAATTGCATCTACCATTTAGCATAATGATACATATCATTAGCATAATTAGCTTCTTGGATCAATCTAGTTTAATCATGCATTTATCTAGCTTGCACATCATATCATTTTAAATCCTCCGTCTTGGTGTAGTCAAGTCACTAGGGTTGCTCATCCAGATCTAAGAGCAAATCCACACTCGCATTTCGTAGGAGGCAATAGGTCACTTTGTCATGGTTTATCTTTCATTTGATTTCAATTTGATAACCATGCTTGTAATGATCTATTGAGTGTTTGTGTTGCAGCTGCAAGTACCCTACTTCACAACCACAACAATAAGATGTAATGAAAATCAGCTCTGCCACTGCTAAAAATGAAATTGAAGATCATAGATTGTTTTAGCACCAAACGCTTATCAATAAAGGAACACCTCTTTAGCGATAGCTAAAGATTCTACAACACTCCTTAATATCTCTAATTCCAAGCTACCAATGATCATTCCAAAGAAAAAGAGTCCCTTAACCATAAAATCTTCTAAAGATGTGAAAAATATGGCATTAATAAATTCATCTACTTATGCAACTAAACACATATTTTTTCCAGGAGCTTTACACTTAGTCATATTTGTCACCGACATCCCGTATGTGTATATTCAACCTATTGCTGCTACATCTTTTCTAGTCTAACTTTATATTAGGAATGAAATAACCCTCGAAATAAATATTTGGAAAAACCTATAATCAATAACATGATTGTTTTCAATTAAAGATTTCGCATACAAAGCACAATGTCATCAGCTATTTTAATATTTTTTGACTGGGTGTTTCTAGAATTATGTTGTGAGAATCTTTAAAATCAAAGAGTGATATATAACATAAGGTTTTGAAGAATCTCACATGGTGATCCCACTCAAACTTTGAATCCTTTGTATTCTCTGTTTGTCACAACCCACCATGTTTTCCCTCACTGATTGTACATGACAGAGGCAAATGAATTACAAAAACCTGGATTTTCTAGCCCAATCTGCTAGAGTCACGAAGCCTTGACCAGATAAAGAATGATAGCAAAGCTCTTACCCATTTAACAATATAGAACCAATCCCCCAAAATGCAGCGTGGGTGCTATTGGCCTTGAACGTCTCTAGGCATTCAATGGTTCCATTTCTCTAATTCCAAACAAAATATCAAACAAGAAGCCTGTAATTCTCCTCAATGTGCACCAGGTAATTTTCTTCAAATGCAAAATATGTTTGTTTTGCCTAGGAGGTAGGTTGTTTCACAGATTCCTTTCGACGTCTCATTTCCAGAACTCCTTGTGGGAATTAGTGTGTTTCTCAACTAAGAAAGGACTTGTAGTAGGTCTGTATTCTGGAAGAAGTCTCCCAGACTTGTATCTCACACCATAGGCATCACATAATCTCTTGGGGCCCATAGGGCCAGCTCTCCACTTTAGAATTTGTGTATGCCACAGTGCATATATTTCCTAACATTCAATGGGTCTTGCACCTTTTTCTTGTTCCCTTGAGTAGCCATGCTGAATTTTTTTGAGGGATAAGATTTTGCTTGCTCAGAAACAAGGTAATCTGAATCACTATTGACTGCAGCATCAGCAGACAGGCAAGAGTTTGGGCCATACTCCAATACAATATCAAAGGAAGCAGGGTAAAGAATCTTTTAATCCCAATTGCAAACTGGGAACAAGTGGATTTTTTTTCTAGAGCAAGACCTGCTTTCCAATATGAGAGCTTCTAAATTTATCTGAGCTCTGTTCTTCACCATGTTTGTCCTCCAATCCAACTCCAAATTCAGGGCAAAATAGTGGCTTTGGTCCATTCTCTAAAAAAAACTAAGTTGCTGATTTCAGTATGGGTATGGGTACGTCCACGCATGCGGGTATATATATAATTATAACCATATAACTATAAGAAGAATGATACTCATAAATCCACATTTATCAATAAATAAAATTTAATAATTTTTGTTTTTTTTGATCAGTAAAGACAGAGTCAAGATTTGTATTGATTTAGATTAAATACAGAAATTTCTTATATGAGAATAAACCATTGAACAAACCTATTCTCAGTAAACCCACCAAGACATGATTTCCTCAACAGGCAGGAAACCATTAAACTTATAGTTTAACCATTTTAACAAAGCTATCAAAAATTTAGCAGTCTGAAGAAAATGGGCTAAAAACGATTATGGCAGATTCCCAACTGCCCAGAACCAGAGTGTTTAAGCGAAATTAGAAGGAACCAAAATAAACTTTATACAATTATATGTTAAGCAACGATAAGGGATATTGACACAACAACAAAAGAGAGTCTAGCTTGCAGTGGGAGGGTCGGGTTGGTGCAGCTCAATTCTTGCTCTTCCACGGCCTTTGCCTATTGGACGACCCCGGCTACAACCCGAACCCCTACGGCCTCTGGTCAAACCACCTCTGCAACTTTGTCCAGCGTGTGGGTCTGCCTCTGCAGCTTTCATGGGCAAGATTCCATTCAACTTTACAAACTGGAAGAGGTCCTCCTCTTTCCCTTCGGCCTCTGAATCGTCTCCCAAAAACCTCCATTTAAGATAGCTCAAGCCAACTCCAGCAAAGACTTTTTGCCTATCCAAATCTTTTCCTTTCAGATCAAGTAGGAAAGGGTAGTATTTGATGAGCTCTCCGTGAGCATTGAAAAGAATCTGGTCGCTTGGCCGAGGTGCCCTAGAATAATGGAGGGCCTTGTTCAATATTTCTTGGAATTCCTGAAGGATTTCCTCATAAAAAGCTCCTTCGTAAGGCTCCAGATAGCTTGCTTGGGTAGCTTTTGGTCCAACAGAGAAGCCACGGACCTAGAGGAGATGCTGGTATTGTCTCACGGGTACTCTTCCCTGCTCAAATGGGCACTGCCCAGGATCATTTTGACTGCAAGCAAAACTGGAGGGTCCGCATGGATGAGGAGACGCTTCAGTCTCAAATCCCTGATCCTTCTGAAAGAAACCTGACGAGTGGAGGCGTTGAGGGAAATAGGAGTGTCTGCACTAAAGCATGAGGGCGGTCTTGGGTAGACGCTCATGATGAATCCAAGCGGTGGTTCAGAAGCCATTATGATTAGAGAAGAGAAGACGAGTAGGAAAGGAAACCAGAGAGAAAAATGCAGATCATGCAGGAAGAAATGAAGGCTACGTGTAGAAGAAACTCCGGTAGGAAAAACGGGCGCACGTCTCAATACCTAATAATAAGGAGCAGATGAGGATTAAAGGCTCCCACGAAGGTGGTAGAGGATAAAAGTCCCGATCAAACAAAATCTTCCCAAGCGCAGATGAAAAGAGCAACTTGCGGACAACTCATACAAAAGGTACAGAATGACAGCGGGAGCCAGCTAGAGCTTCGAAAAGCACAGATAGATGAAGACGTGGTTAGGTTTAACAAGCTGCTAGCAAAGCTAAACCAAACCCACCATAAACCCCAGGTTTAAGTGGGCGCATGAATTCGAGTAAACGAAATAGCCGTTAGCGAAAACCACCAAAGGAGAGCGGGTAAGAAACATTCAAATTTGAAATTTGCATTCCTCAATCGGATTGACAAAGAGCGACCCCAAAACTCCAGAGAGGCGAAACTAGCTAGGTGACCTGATCTGCATTACCACAAACCTGAAAACTCTGAGACCACCAATGAATGAAAGAGCCTTGAGCTGCTATTTTTGATAAGGCATCTACCACTGCATTCGCTTCCCTGTAGATATGTTTGGCCTCAAATTGCTCAAGTAATTTCAAATTTTCTAATATTTTCTCTAATATTGCTTGAAGTCTCCAGTTTGGGGTTTTTTTTCCTTACTGCATTTATTGCTATCTTCGAGTCTCCTTCCACTGAGACATTTCTTAGACCATGGTCGATGCAATCATTCAAGCCTTGTAGCAGGGCAGTGAATTTTGCTATGTTATTGGTGTCTGGGGGAATTGGCTTTGCCATTTTCCCAATAACTGCTCTTGATTGATCTCTGATAACATAACCAATTCCAGAAGGGCCAGGATTGCCTCTAAAGGCCCCATCAAAGTTTAATTTCACCCAATCCGGCTTTGGGGGGAACAAGGTTGCATCTTTTCTAGCATTGATTTTTTGACCAGAGGAAAAAGGGATGTTAATTCCTTGTCACTTTAGCCTGATATTTTCGTCCCATGAAGAAAAAACTTTGGGTTGATCCTAAGAAAATGTTGTTCTGCAATTGACTGAGTCCACTGTTGCCGATTCAATTGAATTAAAAATTGAATCCTGCCTCCTAGCTTTGCCTTCAAATAACCTTCGGTTCCTTTCTTTCCAAATTTCCCAGATTAAGCATGATGGGGACACTTCCAGAATTTGACTTAGAGAGCTCTCCTTTATAGGAAGGGGCCAACTTTGAAATAAGGACTTGATGTCATTCGACAAGGCTATAATCAGACCCAACTTGGCACAAAGCCATCTCCAGCATTTGGAAGCAAAGGGGCAATTCAAGAGAAGGTGGTCCACTATCTCTGAATGGGATTTACACAAAATGCATCTTGATGGTCCTTCGTAGCCCGTTCTTGTAAACTTCTCTGCAGTTAGAATCTTTTTTTGAAAGGCCAGCCATGCAAAGATGCCCGCTTTTGGAATGACTTTGGAGCTCCAAAACAGCTTCAAAGGGATATCTTGGTTGCACCGATCTACAATGCTAACTAGAATTCTATATCCATCCTTTGAATTATACTGCCCTGTTTTGGATGGTGCCAAGATAAGAGAGTCTTCGCCTCTTCTGGGACTGATGTTTCTTGCTTCTAGAAGTCCTAGGAGTTATCTAGGTCTTCCCTTGGAATTGGCAAGCCCTCCATTGTTTTCCATCTCCAGCCTTGTGGGTTCGACAAGTCGACCATTTCCAAATAGTCTCTAACTCGAGAACCCCAATGTTGTTTGAACCAGTGTTCTGCAACAGGGATATGGATTAAATTTGTCAGAGGTGGATAGCCACCCCAAGAGTCCTCCCAGAATAGACTAGATGAGCCGTCAGGAATATCCCAAGAAATTGAATTTGAAACCAAATTTCTATAGGAGATGATAAAGTTCCAGGTTCTGGACCCCTAGGGAAAATTGCTTGATTTGAAGATGTTGAGATGGTTCTGGTCTGGAAGATACTTTGTTGCCAACATTCTAACCCATGTTGCATTGGGGTTTTTTATGAACTTCCAGACTAATTTAGCCCCTAGGGCTATGTTTTGCAATTTAAGGTCCTTGATGCCTAAGCCACCCATTGACTTGGGCTTGATGATTTTGTCCCAAGCTATTAAAGCAATTTTATTCTTCTCTTCAGTGTTTTGCCAGAAGAAATTTCTCATCTTCTTAATAATGAAGGAGTTGGCACTAGTTGTTAAGGATAAAATGAATAAGAGATAAATTGGAAGGGCCGAGACCACTGCTTGGATCATCACTAGCCTTCCCACCCAAGAGAGCCATTTGCCCTTCCAGAAATTTGCACTTTGTTCAACTTTTAGTTTTAAGGGATCCCAGAATTTTGAGTTCCTTAGGCCTCGGTCTATTGGAATGCCCAAGTGAGTGCATGGAAGACATCCATCTCTGCAATTTAGAATTCTGAGAATTTTGGTCTGTAAAGAAATTGGAGTATTGAAGAAGTAAACTTTAGTTTTATCCTTGTTTCTAAACTGGCCTGAAACCCTTCCATACATTTTTAAATACTTCATAATATCATATTCATAATTTGCAAAAATGATAATCTTTTTGTTGGTGTAAATAATTATTCATCTTGGATATTATTACAATATACTTAAGTTTACTTCGGAAATGCATTTCATAATAGTTTGGGTATGAGACACTTGGGTGTTTGTGCCACATTGGGATAGTGTGTGTAGGAGAATTTCCACCTTTTATGGTGTGATCTTGTTGTTACACTCCACATTCAATGGGTGATCCACCTCATGTGGACTATTATATTATTTCTCCTACCTACCCACACCTATTTCTTACTTACCTTTGTTTCTTATTGAGCCACATGTCATGTTTGTGTGCTTACATATCCATATAGCCTTGCTTATATAAGCAGGCTTATATTCATTGTATGTAATGCTTAATGATCTAGTTGATCATATTTTTCATCTTGATAGAATATAGTTTATTTCTATCATCTATTTTGTTCTCTCTTATTTGTGCTTTCCATTGCCTCTTGATCTTGGCAAAATCTCACATGGTATCAGAGCCATTAAAGTGTCATTGGTTTGCCAATTGAGAGAAATTTGATGCTATTTGTGATTTGCATTTTGGATCTTTCTATTGTAGGTTATTATTGAAGCTTGATGGATCAAATATGAGGTTACCATTGGATTGAGGAGGTCCAAGAAAGTCAGTTTTGCCTTTTGTTTCATCCAAATCGGACTTTGGAGGCCAAATCTAGAGGCATTTGAAGTTTGAAGTCGCGACGGAAATTTTCCAGAAATTATAATTTTGCAGGCGATTTTCAAATAGCGATATCTCACTCATCCGAACTCCTTTTTTCAAGAATTTTTTTTTGCTTTGGGGTAGAATTTCATGATCTGTATAATGGTGCAGGATTTTTCTGTTTCTCAAATGCAGGATTTTCGGAAATCATGAAATCCCGATTTTTACAACTTTGGAGGCTTCATTTGGGCTCATATGGGCTCCTTTTCAGGTGCCATTTTTTTTGAAAGTGCATATTTTTTCATCTACTTTCATAATCTGCCATTTGTTTGCAATAATTTTAAGTAGAAATTGTACTTTCATTATTTGGCCATTTTTGGCATATTTTGTACTTGCATTTTGCTTGGATCTCAATTTAGATCACTAGCAGTATTTGTTGAAGTCTCTTAGATCTCATTTTGAGAAGTTGTAAATTGACATAAGAAGTCCACTTTGTCTTGTTTTGCAAGTGGCCTATTATACACGCACTACATATAAAGTGCCAAAATCATCATTTTTGGGGGTACTTTGATTGAGTGAATTTGGGGGGGGTGTCTCTTGTGCTTTTGTACTCTTGTGTTCCTTCCTTTTTGCTGCTATGGGTTCTTCTAAGTTTCCTCTCTTAACTCCTCATAATTATGCTACTTGGAAAATTGATGCATAGAGTAAACTTATGGGAAAAGGACTAACTCATTACACTGATGGAACTATTGTTGCTCCTATTGATCCTAAGGTTGATCCAGTTGGTCACTTGGATTGGCTCACTAAAAATATCATGGTAATTGGTACCTTAAGAAAGTATGTATCAAAGGATCTCATTTTTCATATTGAGAAGTGTACTCTAATCAAGGATGCTTGGCAAAAGTTTCAAGACTTGTATGGTCAAGTTGATGAGATTAGGGGATATCAAATTGATAGTGATCTCACCATGTTAGATCCCAAGAACTTTGATACTATACAAGATTGTGTCACTAAGGCAAATGAGTTGAGGGCACAACTCAAAGATTGTGGCATTGATAAGAAGGATACTCAATTGGTATTCAACTTGATAGGCAAGCTTCCACAAGAATATGCAGCATTTGTTTCTAGTTTCCAAACCCATAGGATGACAATGGGTTCAAGCTACACAATGCCTACATTTGATGCTTTTAATGAAATGTTGATGATGGAACAAACTAAGTTGATAAGCATGGGCATTCTTAAGGCTTCTAAGTCTCAAGCATTAGTGGCAAATCAAGGGAACAAAGGAAATCAAGGAAAGGACAACTCAAACAAAAAGAAATGGCAATCAAAGCCTAAGGACAAAGCATCATCATCTCCACAACAAGGAGATACATCCTCTTCCAAGAGGGATAATTCACCAAAGAGGGAGAGACCTACTTGTGCCTATTGTAAAAAGTTTGGTCATGAGGAGCTTCGTTGCCATTTTAAGAAGATTGATGAGCTCACACATATCATCAAAAAGCATAACATTGATTTGCCTAATGTCTACAAGAAGGATGATTCATCAACTTCCACTTCCTCACATTCAAAAGGAAAAGGGCAAGCATTCATGGCTTCTACAAGTGGGAAGACTCACTCTTTTGGGACAAGAAAAGGAAAAGCTCTTTGTGCTACTACCAGTCATGATTTAGAGAGATGGCTTCTAGATTCAGGGGCTTCTCATCATATGGCATCTTCGCAGTCTATGTTCTCTACATTTGAGCCTTGCACCATGCCACAGATTTTGATGGGCAATCATACATATATGGATGTGAATGGGAAAGGATCTATTGACATTGGGGATAACTCCTTCAATGATGTGTTGTGTGTACCCCACTTGACAAACAATCTCCTTTCTATCTATCAAATCACACATGGCGCAACTAAGAGAGTTGTGGAGTTCACACCTGAGTCAGTTTTCATTAGAGACTTGGAGACTAGAGCTATCATTGCGACTGGGGTGGTTGATCATGCATCTCAGTTATACTCTTTTTCAGATTTTGTTGATGGTGATGATTTCACATTTGATGATTCTACACATGATGATCACACTTCTTGTGATGGTTCAGTTTTTTAGGAGAACTTTGGGCACTTGAACATGGGGATTCTCACATGTAACCCCGTTCTTGAGCCTTGTATTTCATCTCCTCATATTGATATCACATCACCTATTGCACCTGATGATGCAGACAGTGCGACAGTTTTGCCTTCATGTGATTCAGTGCAATAGGATATTCATTGTCTTCCAGCTTCAGATTCATGGGATGATTACTTGACAGACATTGCAGGTTTGTTTGTGGAATCCTACATTGCAGATTTGGGAGACATCATTAATGACATTCATCTTCTCTTTGATGAAGGTGATCCTTCTTCGATTGTTTCAAGGGAACACTCTAACCCTCTTGTTCATTCTCTACATGATCATTCTTTCGAGGTTGACATGATTGTGGAAAATTATGTACAGTAGTTGGAGGAGGTCTCTTTATTTTTTGAGGAGACATGTGAGTCTTTGGGACATGTTCTACATCCATCTCCACTAGATCTTGGAGTGCCTTTTTCAGCAGTGTGGCACAGTTTACCACCTTTGGAGGGGGTATGTTTCAGCATCGACATGGGGACACTTGAGCGTTTTTCAAAGATTCCTTTCATCATGAGTTTTTTTCATACATCTTCCCTTCATGATTGGGGAGACTTCATGGATACACCTTTGGTTTTGTTTCTTCCTAAGGGGAGGAATGTTGTTCGACGATCGTGGAGAAGTTTCATCATACATCGAGCTTCTATCATTGGTGCAGATTCCACATTGAGGGGGGGCTTCCTAGTCTCTCTTCTTCTTCTTCTTCTCTCATATGGGGGGGGACTTTTTCCTCACATGGGGTTTTGTTCCTCACATTCTTCTATGAGAGTTCTCTTGTATAGCTTTCATCTCTCTTTTGGGGGAGGGTTTTTTCCCATTGGGTTTTTCTCTCTTTCCCCACTTTGTGAGAGATTTCATTGCATTGGTTTGCATGCATTTGCATTTGTGCATGGGTACCTAACATGGCCTAGTAGCTGGGACTCATCTTGCATTGCTTAGTTGCATTGTAGACTTAAGTGCATTCCCCTAAGTTGCACTTAAGGGGGGGGTGTTGGTGTAAATAATTATTCATCTTGGATATTATTACACTATACTTAAGTTTACTTCGGAAATGCATTTCATAATAGTTTGGGTATGAGACACTTGGGTGTTTGTGCCACATTGGGATAGTGTGTGTAGGAGAATTTCCACCTTTTATGGTGTGATCTTGTTGTTACACTCCACATTCAGTGGGTGATCCACCTCATGTGGACTATTATATTATTTCTCCTACCTACCCACGCCTATTTCCTACCTACCCTTGTTTCTTATTGAGCCACATGTCATGTTTGTGTGCTCACATATCCATATAGCCTTGCCTATATAAGCAGGCTTATATTCATTGTATGTAATGCTTAATGATCCAGTTGATCATATTTTTCATCTTGATAGAATATAGTTTATTTCTATCATCTATTTTGTTCTCTCTTATTTGTGCTTTCCATTGCCTCTTGATCTTGGCAAAATCTCACACTTTTAAGTCTGAGAATGTCATTAAGCAATTAAAAGTCAAATTACAATCCATATTTAATATCTATGTTCATCTTCATCAAAACATCAAGGTCAAGTTCAACATATAATTCAACTTCATTTGAACCACAACCCATTAGATTGCCACTCCCACTAGCTACTATGTCATATATATATATAAAATGTTCAAACATCAAAATTCTAAAATATAACTATAACTATAAGAATAGTGATACTCATAAATCCATAATTGTCAATAAATAATTTTAAATACTTCATAATATCATATTCATAATTTGCAGAAATGATAATATTTAACTCTCAAAATGTCATTACGCAATGAAAATTCAAATTATAATCCATATTCATCTTCTTCAAAAGCATCGAGGTCAAGTTCAACATTTGATTCAACTTCATTTCTTCAGAAGCATCGAGGTCAAGTTCAACATTTGATTCAACTTCATTTGAACCACAACCCATTAGATTGCCACTCCCATTAGCTATGTATGTGCCATATGCAAGAGTTGTCTCGTGATCATCTATAGAGACTTGGGCAAATTGTTCAATCATAGTATCTAAATCAACATGCTCAAGTGATAGATCTCAATTCTTTGTCACACCCTCATTGTATTCAGGTTTCTTATGTGCCAATAGATGAAGGTTGGAGTGTATGTAGACCAAATCCTCTATTTTTTGTGCACCCAAATGATTGTGTTTGACCTAGTGGATGGAGTATGTACTCCAATTCCACTCAGTTGAAGAACTTGCAGCCTGTTAAGTTTGCATACAACATTGGGTATTTATTTTTATAATTCAAGAACCAAAACTTAAACCATAAATTATAAAATAAAAATATTTTAATTTGATAGCATTGATTAAAAATTGATAAAAATAAAAAATAAAAAAGATACATACTTGGGAAAAAAAACTAATTGTATGAGGCTACAAGAAGATGGAGCCTTGACCATGTACATATCACCACTCATCGGCACTAAACCTATATTTGGCATGAAGAGCTATCGATATTATTATGATTTTTGAAGATACAAATTGGCCAAACTCACTCAAGGCAATATTTTAAGTTTCATCATCTAAATATTTATAGCCAATAACAACCTTTGCATCTCCATATGGTGCCATCCTCCTTGGCAATGCAAGTATCTCTTTTCTATAATACCTTGACGACAAAGAAAATGCTAAGAGATGTAAGGGGGTGGTCATCTTGTTCCAATAGCCAACAATAATTTGTTGCACAATTTTGAAAAATGTCTCTGTTCAGCCATGTTCCTTGGCCTCTATTATTGCTCTTATTTTCTCCACCATGGAGTCCATGCCATCATAAATTTGACCCAAACATGGGTGATTAGTATTATCATACCTAATTATACTCATGATAGGATCAGTAAAATTCAAAATATATTCCACATGATCGCACGACGCGTCATCAAGGATCCATGCTCTTACTTTTTGGGCTCTATCTGTGTTTGATTGCCTCCATACACTATAAGGTGTTGATGAGCATGGCACTCAAGGCCTATCACACCTTCACAAGTCATCTTAAGACGATTATGTGAGATGCAAATTGTGTTTTGACAACCTAACATAGCATAAAAAATACAAGTTATATATCAACTATAAAAAATTAAAAATTAAAAATAAAACTTAAATTAATTTCAACAACTACAACTTGGAGAAGGTCTTCAATATGGCTTGTGACAAGAGATGATTAGTCGCAAACTTTTGTATCTCCTCGGCCTCCGTGTAAACTTATTTGACCCAGCCAATTTGTGTGTCAATCTTTTACAAGATTAAATTGAGTGAATGGACTACACATGGTGTCCAAAAAATGTGATTATATGTAGCCTCCTATTGGCAATTGACACTCTACTGGTTAAGTTTAATTATGTTGTCATTGATAGCAACATGTTTTTGGGTTCAGGCTTCATATGGTATACCTGCAGGCACTTCACAGACTCTACACCGGCATCGGCAGGATAGAAGATTTCTGTGGTCATCAACAATATAGGCCGACATGGTATGATAAAGGATATCGGTATTGAAGGCCGACACATCTTGGATCCGGCATCGACAACTTGTTTAAATGCTTATTCATTTATATGTTATAAGGCCGACATGTATTATGTAATTATATATATCCTTGTAAGCCGACATAAGGCATAAATTTGTATAGGGTATATATAGGATATGCATAGATAGGAAAATTAATGGATGTATAAAGTTACGGATGTAATGTAATGTGAAATATATCAAAGAGACTATGTATGTGAGGATTTCATTGTAAGGGTTATTCCAGTACTGAGGTTTTAACCAGAACAGACAAAGCTTAAACCGGAATTGTATTCTGGCATAGGAGATGCTATACTAAGCAGTTCACTATTCTCCGGATTGTAGTCTGGATTATTATGTAGTCATTGAGACTCCTTTTGTGATGAGCGGTGTGCTCTAGGTTGTAAGCCTTCTTGCAAGTGCAAGCCCAACATATATTGTAATATATCTTCATATGGCCAATGAATTGATATTGTGGGTCAAAAATCCCATCGTGGTTTTTCCTCATTGAGGTTTTCCACGTATAAATTTGCGTGTTATGGTTCTCATTTATATGTTTGGCTTATTGGTTGCATTACTTCTTTCAATTATGTTTATATCGGTATATCGGTTGGTGTATGTATGTTTTGTTAAAGCTAAAATCTTTTATTCCGATATAACACTGATTCACCTTCCCCACCCACCCCCCCTCCCTCTCAGTGTTATTGGTTTCCAACACCTTCATTATAGACCCAATTGCCGTACAATTTTTAGCATTGTCCATTATGACTTCAACAACATTTCCATGCCCCACCATGTCAATAGAGTCAATGAGGGTATTGACAATGAAACTCACATCTTTTACTTGCCCCTCAAAATCCACTACCTTCAAAAACATCACACCTTAAGGGGACATTGTTATAACATTGATCAATGATGTATTTTGCACTTTCCATCCATCAAAAATGATGGACACACCTGTTTCCGACCATATATATTTGATCACTTTCAATGATGTCTCTACTGAAGGATTCCCCTTCGCCACTAAAGTGGTTCACACCTTTTCATACCTGGAACTAACATAATTAGGTGTATTGCAAAGGCTATTCACTATCTCCGGCCAACAAGGTGATCTAACAATGTTGAAAGGAAGCCCATTGTCATAAAAGCAACGAGCAATGCTCTGATCTACAATCTCTCCGACTTCATTTTTGAAGGCCCTATCTAATGGGGCTCTTTTACATGTAACCAAAACATTCTTTGGTTCAGAAGGTAGTGGCATTGGCACGAAAGGATGTGGGCCAGCCAGTTGTGTTAAGCCACTAGGACGCCTCTTTGAGCTTTTCTTGGCAAGAGGATGATCAGTCTTTGATTTGTTGTTTTTCATATTGGCTTCCTCTTGTTCTCTAATATAACCCACGATTAGATCTTGTGGCATCCCTTTTCCATTTGGCCTTTGACAAGATTTGATTTTGTATCCAGGGATGGCACATAAGTGACCTTTCACTCGATCTTATGAGCTTGTATACTTTGTTGTAATGGTTAATGGTTACACCGCTAAAGAAAACTTCCATCACCAAAAAATTGCTTAATCATTGTTGTATAATGCAAAAGTGACGAAGTTGCATCAATTTTAAAAGGGCTCTTTATTTCGGCCTCAAACAATTGAACTTCTTCTTCTTCCAGCCATTATATATGAATAATGAACCTGAAATGAAAAACATTATTGAATTTTTTTGAAAAAAAAATCAACATTATAACCCCTTATTATCCATAAAAAAAGCTTAAAACGATATTCAAAACTTCTTAATTACAAAATTTAAAAAAAAAATTAAAAAATTATTGAAAACTTTCTCCAACGATTCCTAATCCTTTGGAGTGTGTCTCACTCATCTATAGCCTTCACCTTTGAAGAAAAAAGCAGCAACCTTCAAAACAAGCTTAAAGGGAAAAAAAAAATGGTGAAAATTCTAAGTTTGAAAGCCATTCTAGCTTAGTCGAATAATTGCAAAAATAAACACCCAAAATTGTCGATAAACATACCACTTTGTCATCAGTGACCTTGAGAACGACCTTTCCATCGCAATGCCTGTATTTCATCACATATTTTGTCTGCATAGTAAGAAAAACAAATGTGACTCAATTCAAATATCATGGAAAGAAGATAAATATCTGCATTGAAGCAATACGTGGGCAAAGGACATAAATGGTACACACAACCCTGCCGTACGTGGAGGATGAAGCGCAAGTGTTATCGCTGAATGACACTTCCAGAAACAAACAACCGTTGCCATTTTCAACAGAGAAATTGAATGAAATTTTCAGGCATGATTTACAGTGGGCAATGCCCACAATATATAGCCTATTGGCTAAACAAGTATTTTAACATCCACGATTATGTGAACAAGGTAGCATAAACAATTTAATATTAGAATTGAATTGTAAGACCCTAAAACATGCAAATGACCATAATTTTAAATGGTACATGAAAAACCATCCTCCTTCACGTTCATTTTCTGGAAGAATAAATTACAAATCACAACTACTGATCAACAAAGAACAAATTCACAAGGAATATGTTTAAACTTATTCTCAAAGAGTCAATGATAAAAAAAAATCCCAAACATAAAAGAAATGACACTAGAACATCATATAGAAACTTCGCAAGGTACAAGAAATACAATTAATCAGTCATCCCTCTATCTATGACTCATAACAAAAATAAAATTTGCCTTTAAAACTGATTTTTTTTAGTGTTTGTTTTAAGTTCATATTATGGAAGGTGTGCTTCCTAAATGAAATTCGACAAAAGAAATAAAAACCAATGCAACATCAAATTAATAGTTTATAATTATTAACACAATCAAAGCTAACTCCATCTTTAAGCAAGAGATGCATTGCATCACGTTTTACTTATATAAATATATATGGTAATTACCCTCACATCATTACCCTCACATCGCTTATTGGTAGCTACTATTTATGATATAGTAAATGACTTTCTTTACTCATTTAGCTCTCTTTTTTGGTGATGTGTAAAGCAAATGTTTTTTTACAAGGAACTTGAGCATAGAATTTTTGTCCATTTTATTTACAATCAATTTGGTCTACTTTAATTTTTCTGCAAGTGTGTTTGAATAGGTTCAAAATTGCATTCAATGGTCATGTCAAAATTTAAAAACACATAATCGAAATTATTTGTAGCATCTTGCACCTTTTATTATCATTCACAACCATAGATTTCAATAAACAATTCGTTCATTTCATATATGAAACATCTTCATCATAAAAATAATTATTAAAATAAATAAAATATAATTAATAAAAAAATATTGTATAATTTAGTGTCATTATGAATAAATTTTAAATATTGTATCTATTTATTTTTATAATATTATACAAATAATAGATACATAAAAATTGAACAAAGTATTAAAAAACAATCAAAACATTAAATATGATCAATTTTGTTAAATAGACAAATACATAAAATAGATGTTTTTACATTACAATGTGATATGAATCACATCACAAATGTCATTCAAGGAGATAACATAATGTTAAAGTCAACAATATACTTAATTTAGCTGACAAAATTTATAAAACTATAAATAATAATTGAATTTTTCAGTGACTATTTTGAACACGAAGCAATAGAGAAAGATAAATGACATTTTTAAATATTATTAAATAAAAAAAGTAATTAAAAACTAGAATTGTTGCTCAAAATTTTTAATTCTATACAATAATTGATTGAACTAATTTAAAAATTGGATTGAATGGATGCATTAATATCCTGCCCTAGGCAAGAACTAATAATCACCAGCCAGAACATATACATGAAAAGTAAAACTAAAGCTGATTACAACCTTTAAAAAAAGCAATAACCAGAGACGGACTATAATATTGCTAACCCAAGATGACATTAAAAACGACGCGAATATGTTTAATTTCAAATTCAATAAAACCGATGCAGATGAAATTTATTCCAAAAACAGATGTAATAAAGGCATAGAATACCCTATCAAAAAATTTACCATCCTCGAACATGGATAGCACATCTTATCAGAGATACTCCCAAAAACCTCCTCACAACCCTATCCCTTAGCTTTCTGAGTGCTAAACTAGGTACCCTTTCTCTAGATAAACCTTGACTCAAAGGTTCTCAAACGATAATTGAAATACTTAAAATTACAACAGATTTCATTTGCGAGAACCAACGAATGCCATGTGTGAAATCAAATCCACAACCCGGTTGCTGCAAGCATCAAGTCAGACTCGTGAGTTTATGTCATTAACAAATAGAAAAGAAACCTCCTACTCAATATCTACAGTAAGAGTTTTAGAACATCATCTACTGTATTCTTGGTTGAGAAAACATATTAAATATGCTTCCATTTAATTCAAATTCAAAGCATGAATTAAATTGATTACCTGTATCCCCATTCGTTGTCATACCACGAGACCAACTTCACAAATTGAGGGCTCAATGCTATACTGGCCTTAGAATCAAAGATACTTGACCTAAAGGTTGACACGGAAAATGCAAAAAGATTGATTTTAATCTAAAATACTAATTTAACAAACAGCTTTTACGCAAGTTCACAATTCCTCACCTGTCATCCCCAACAAAATCATTTGAGACCACGTCATCTTCAGTATATCCAAGGATGCCCTTCAGAGATCCTTCCGATGCACTCCTGCCAAAAATTACAAAATTTAAGGACTTCACAGCCACCAAGAAAAAAATAATCAAAAAATAGTGACATGACATCCAGAAAGAAATATATATCAGAATAACAAAGATGTAGCTTGCAAAGTATTAAACATACTTCAGTGCTGCTTTTATATCATCATAAGATGCTGGTTTCTCTAGCCTACAGGTAAGATCCACAACAGAAACGTTAGGTGTTGGGACACGGAAAGCCATTCCAGTTAGCTTCCCATTCAATGCTGGAAGAACCTTTCCAACTGCCTGCAGAATACAAAATTGTCAACAAAAAGAAGGCAAATATCAGTATCATTTTACTAAATCCTAGAGGCTGTTACTCAAATGAATGGAAATAGAGAAAAACACTGCTGAGCATATTCAGAAAAAGGGCCGTATAATTTTGCCTGTGCAGGAAAATCAAATACCAAAAAAATCAAATGAAGGGAATTGATTACATAGCAAAACCACACAAATAATTACTGTTTCATAATCGAGTTCAGTGAGCATGTTTCTATTGATAATCATCAATGTCCATACACATTGTAGACACCTAGAGGTTGCACAATGAATTAAGTGAATTTTTTTCATTTAATTATTCTTAATTCTTCCAATTAATTAAATTAAGATTTAATTAATATCCCTATTCTTCTAATCACCTATTAATTAATATACCCTTCTTCTATCTAAGCCATTTAATTAAATCCCCCTTCTAACCCATTTTATTAAATTTATATTTAATTAAAATCCCCCTTCTAGCGCATTTAATTAAATCCCCCCCACTTGCAAAATCCTACAAATGCAAATTGCAACCACAATTGAAATAAATTAATTTTATTTTAATTAAATTCAATTTTTCCCACCCACTTGCCAAATCCTACATCTCCCACTTGCCTCCTAGACCCCCTTCCTAAATTCTTCTAGAACCTATCTAATCCTAATCAATTAGCCTAACCCATCTACTAAATATTGTCACATCCCTAAGCAAAGGGAAGTCACTTCTCAAACCCTCAAAGTCTTTGAAAACCATTAAAGATTTTACGTCTTCAACAAGTTAGCCTTGAAAGTCTTCCAAACCATTAATAGTTAACTCAACCCTCTTGCGTGGTTAGAAACTTTTTGCCTAACTCAACCCTCATCTAACCATAGGGTCTCATCAAGCATTCATTGCTTTGACCATGGTTATTCCTTTAGCCCTTGAACAAGAGTTTATCCTTTGGGTAAAAGTTTTATCCAATGGGTAATCTTAACCTAACCTTAACCCTTAACCTCCTAAGGTAACCATGAGGTCTTCTCAAGCATTTAATGCTTCTTACATCTCCTCTCAAGCAGTCTTATGTTGACAATTGTCACCATTTCATTGGTGAAAATTATAAACATGGACTGATAACTTTCAATCCTAACCCTTGATAAGATCATCCAATCCTGACCATCCATTGCCTTGTTCATTGGTGACAATTGTCAACATGGATTGATAACTTTAAATCCTGACCCTTGATAAGATCATCCAATCCTGACCATCCATTGCCCTGTTTTTCCTATAAATAGAGCCCATTCCTTCTTCAAAAAAATCAAGTCTTTGTGCATCAAACTTATAGTCTCATAACATTAAGCATATTATCTCTCTTTGATAGAATAGCATTTTAGATCATTTTGATAGCATTATAATCTTAGATATATCATGTTAATCTCATATCATGTTAGCTTCATCTTAGTATCATTTTCATACCAGTTTAAGCTTCATATCAATATCTTGCATCCTATCATCATCTAGTTTCATATCTAAATCATCACTAGGATCTTGGTTGCATTCCATTTAGATCTTAGAATCATTTCAATCTCGTTATTTAGGTTGTCATCTTAAAGAATCAAGTGCTCTTCCAAGCTGAGAGTCACCTTGAATCTTGAAGATCCTTGGAGATAGAGGAACATGGAACGATTTTAAAGAGTTTAGATTCATTTAACTTGTTTTGATTGATCTAACCTCTAATGCAATGTTTCATGTGTGTGTTTGAATGGTTTTCTCCTCCTACAGGTTGACACCACATTTCCAGCATACATTTCTGGCGCCCACCATGGGGCACTTTCCCAAAAATAACATCGTTTTTCATGCAGGTAGAAGACAACAATCACATCAAAATACCGGAATAGCGCATCCAGAACTTCTTGTAGCGCATCTGTGCTAAACTTTAGCTCATAGGAACCATCTTTCAGCGCACCTAATCTTCCTTTTAGCACATACCCTTTTCTGCTTGTCAAACGCATAGGAGCATTGTTTTAGCGCATCAAAGTAACAACTTAGCGCATCCATTCCTTTCTATAGCGCACTCAGACCGAACTTTAGCGCATAGATTTGACAGAGGCAAAAATTTGTAGCAGAGTCAAAAATTAGACTTGTGGGAGGCAGAATATATATGGAATATAACATTTAAGTTTAAGTGACATTTCCTCTTCTCTTTTCTCTTTCTTATACTTTAAGTTATATTCCATATATATTGTCGGGATGTTTGAGAGGGGTTTCAGACCTCTAGGAGTTATAATGCAAAATCTAGTTTTTGGAAGATCCTCCAAATTTCAGACTTAGTCAAATTTCAGGGCATTTCAAGATTAGGATTGTAAAATTTGTAATCAAGATCAGAATTTAGGCTTGTGAAGCCCACCATGATGATTTGATTTTTTCTGCTAACTGACTGTGTGCAGGTTCTAACATTTTTATGCAGGAACAAAAGGAATTAGTTAAGTTTTCTTTGCTTTCTTTCAAAGTTAGTAAAAAAAACTCACCTTTTTTTTCTTTTTTTTTGCAAAAGTTAAAATAAACCTCATCATTTCATTTGGATGCATAAAATGAACTTCATGCCTTCCTTTTGGTGTTTTAAACTAAAACTTCATATTTTTCTTATTGCATGGTAAAAAAAACAACTAAACAAACCTTTCATTCCTGCAAGTTAGGGAAAACATTTCGTTTGGAGCTCTAAAAAGAACAAGCAAATTTACTTTCAGCAAGGTTAAAATGAACTTCACCTTCCTTTGGTGCCTAAAAGGATCAATCTCAATTCATTGCAAAAGTAAAAGAATCTCATCTTTATTTTGTGCAAGGCAAAGAGGGAAAGTTTTCCCCTATCGACTTTAATTTTGTTGACTAAACATCACGATTTACTTTGTTGACCAGGCTTATTTTACAAAAGTTTTGGAAATACACACTTTGCTATGAAAGGTTAAAAAGAACATCATGTTTGTTGGAGCAACATCTCCAAATAGAAGTTAGCAAATTATTGTCTTGAAAGCTAAAAAAAAAAAAAATTGTTTGTTTTGTCTCGAAAGTGGAAGGTATATGCTTTTCCCTTAATTGGGTGACCAAAAAGTCAAACCACTCTTATGCTTTCTGTACTTCAAGCATTTTAAATCCTTTAGCAGGTCTGCCCTCCCGAGGAGCTAAAAACTCTTAAAGCCATTACAGCCGGTGTGAAGGGAACGACCTAAGTGAGCAACGACTTTATCGCCAAGTGTTCCAACCCACTATAATCAAAAGTGGAGCTTGACGAAAGTCCTTTCAACGGTTTTGCTCAGCGATTAGCCTTCCCCCAGTATCTTTACAATACGTAAAGTCTTTGTTCTAAAGGTTGGGAAGCCTCCCAAGGGAGTTTATCACTGAAGACCGAACAGGAACCCTGATTACGAACCTTAGCATAGAAACTTTGAGCTGAGTCAGTTGCCAAACATTGGCAATATCATAGTGCAAGGGTGGGGAAGAATCCGCCCCCAAGATTATTCACCATATATCTCCCAAGATAACTATTCAATTGTGAAGCAATTCACTTTGAGTTAATTTTCGGCAAAAGGCAAAAAAACGGGCGCCCCCTAGGGGGTGACAAGGCTGTTTGAGCTGACGGAGTATTGAGACTAGTAGGCTATGATATTGTCAATGACCTTTGAATAAAGAGTCTATCTGGTGTGTCTTTTATTGTAAATCAAACCAGTGATAACATCGGGGATTTGAACACATCCTCAAAAGAACATACACTCAATGTTTGGCATTAAGATGACCATTGTCTTCATGTGTGCTATGTATTCTTGTCACAAATGTTAAAATATATTGCAAAGTATCCAACAATCAAACTCAAAAGTCAGTTCAAACTAGGAAAAATTATAAAGGAGAAGATTTATGAATCCAAAAAGGCATCTTTTGAGATGGTTATCAACATTTCAACTATCTTTAAGAAAGACTTTCATCCAACAAGATTAGGGGAATATCAAACCAAGTGATCAAGAGTTTATCTATTCGACTTAGTAACCTTGAGTATCCAAAACAAAATCATCCATCAAAATCACAAGTGTTAAAATTCAAAAACAGCAAAAACAAAGCAATCATGGCAGTTTAGCGCATAGGAGCAACTTCCTAGCACATCTGGAACATTTTCTAGCGCATATGAGCCGAATCTTAGCGCTTTCATCAGTCAAAATAGCACATAACAAGTATCATACTGGTGAAATTTTAGGTAGCGCTTGTCAGCATCAGTCTAGTGCATTTAGACATCAGTGTAGTGCATTCGAGACATATCATAGCGCTTTCAGTCCAAACAAAAGCGCATAATCGGGACATATTAGCGCATAACCCATCCAGAGCAGACATTTTCAAACAATCTGAGTCAGCGCATAGGAGAGGCAACTTAGCGCATAGAGAGCCTTCTGTAGCGCATTTGGAACATTCGTTAGCACATCTAGTCTTTGTTTTAGCACGTGGTAAAAACCAAGAAAAATAGAGAGCAAATCAGGTCTTTAAGGAAATTTTCATCAACAGTCATAATCTGAATCCAATTATCAAAGAAAACAATTCCAAATCAAGGAATCATCCTGAAAACAAATTTGTCGATCTTAAACTAGCTAGAGGTAAGACTTCATCCAACCAAAATCAGGTAGTACCATCACATTGATCAAAAGGTCCGCCATCTAAATGGATTCTATCAAACAAACAAAATACCGAGTTTAAACCTTAAGTTGTCAAATCAAGTTTCTATATCGAGAGACTTTATCCATATCATTTGACACACTTTGTCGTGGGAGCAAATTTAAACCTCTACTTGATAAAGTAAGCTTGAGCTTTTCAAACGAATTATCTCAACCAAACATTGAAGGAAACCATTGATCATTCGTGTATGACCACTCCTCATATTTTGAGAAGAACAAGTCTTCATCACAAAACTAAGTTAAAGAAGAGACAACCTAGTCCTAGAGCCCTTATCAAAAGGAGTAAATTTTTCTACGTCAACCTATCAAAAACATCAACTTTGATCATTCATATGACCATTCATTATCAAACCAAGAAAAAGGAAAATCAGTCAAAGGAAATGACTCCTAGCGTAAATCAAGATCAAGATATCATGGCTCTCCAATCTGATCCCATTTCGATCGAGATCCTGTCTGTCAAGAATCTTATGATGACCCCCTAATCTTTTGGTATACCATCCACGATGATCCCCTTTCATCTCAAGAGCAGAGTCCCATTCAACATCCACCTCCTAAGCAAGAGCATGATATCCCTTCCATCTCCTCCACTAATCTAATTCCAAATCAAGAGGAAAGCACAAACTCAAATGATCCTACTCCAAATCAAGATCAAGATCAAGGAATCTCTTCATCCTCCAAATTTGTCTTAGGTCCTTTCATTCCAAAGTCAATCTCTTCATCCTCCAAATCTATCTTAGGTCCTTTCATTCCAAAATCAAACTCTTCTTCCCTTCCATCCATCTTGGGTCCTTACCTCCCTCCATCTACCATTCCATCACCTCAAAAGATCCATAAGAAAGATCAACTAAGGAACACATGTTTGAACTTCTTTCAACCATCTATCTAAACATCTTTCCAAAACTATTCTTCCATCATTTCTTCTATCTATTTTGGGTCTTTATGTCCCAAAATTCGATTTTCCTCTATCTCTTCATCACTTCTCAAGTTGCATACCAGCACTCATCCTGAATACATTTCCATCTATCCTCATACAAATATTCAAACATTCTATCTATTATCTAACACCTCTTTTCCATTCTTCCATCCCTTTCATTCAATCCTTTGCATAAATCTTTCATCTATGAAATAGGCATTTGTGTCATTTTGTCACATACTTGCCCATGCTCGAATCTTCCTCGATATCTATTCATGAAAAGCTTCAAAATCCGAGGTTGTTCCTCTTTAACATTTTCTTTTGGTTGGGATACACACTCAATCCAGAAAAGAACCACTTATTGTCTCTTGGCACTGACATCTTTTGATTACTATATCTCATACACTTAATCGATTGCTCTAAAATCATTGTGATCTCTTAAATTGAAGACATGGCTAGTGAAAAATCTAAAATCTTGCTTCAGCGCCACTGTAATTATCAGACCCATGTAAGTTTCATCACTTACAAGCCATTGCAAGAAAAATAAAGAGAAAAAAGAAATATAAAAAGTATGAGCAAGAAAATGAATATCAAGAAAAGCAAAATGCAATGAAATGCAATATCAAAATGCTTGGCTATGGGAACATGCGAATAACTCCATCGGGGCTATGGATGCCTGGCTGGCAATGGAGCAATATTTGTGAGATTACAACGATAACCTCGTAGGGGCTATGGACGCTCGCTGGCAGCGAGGCTCTATCCAGGATGTTTTTGAAGTCAGGGTAACTCATGTAGCTAGCCATGCTGGATTCTGAAGATTACAATGACTATATGAGCCAGAATGAACCCACTTGCACACACATGGGTAATCAAAGACTAAGTACCTTGATCCAGTTTGGGATTCTTCTTCCCTTTTGAGTCTACTTCCCAATTGCTAGAAATGTTCGGTTGAATTTTCTGGAGGTTCTAAGTGTGGGTTGGGTCTCTATCTTTGAAAAGTTCAAGAACACTTATTCAAGTGGTGCTAAATACTGTGACAATCTTACATATTGCCTTTTCTTGCAAATGGAAACCTATATGCTTGGGGGCAAAGTTTATCCACTCTATTCTTCCTACCATATCTCCCATTATCCTTCATCCAATCTCCATTAACCTATCTAACTTCATCATTATCTACGATCTTGCTTCACCTCATCCATATCCTCTAATCCATACCATCTCTCCTATCTATTCATTACTTCCATCATCCAGTTGTTTCTACAATCTTGCTTCAACTCATCCATATCCATCTATCCTATCTATTCATTTCTTCCATCATCTAGTATCTTGCTTCACCTTATCCATATCCTCTTATCCATACCATCTCTCCTATATATTCATTACTTCCATCATCCAGTTCTTTCTACAATCTTGCTTCACCTTATCCATATCCTCTTATCCATACCAACTATCATATCTATTCATTGCTTCTATCATCCAATGCTATCTACGATCTTGCTTCGCTTTATCCATACCATCTATCCTATCTATTCATTGCTTCTATCCTCCAGTGCTATCTATGATCTTGCTTCACTTTATCAATATCCTCTAATCCATATCCCTTATCCTATCTATTCATTGCTTCTATCCTCCAGTGCTATCTATGATCTTGCTACACCTCATCCATGTCCTCTAATCCATATACCTTATCCTATCTATTCATTTGCTTCCATCATCTATCACTATCTATGATCTTGTTTCTCCTCATCCATATCCTATCTCTATCCATGTCCCCTTTTCCGTCCTTGATCTTGATCAAAACTATGGACAAAAAAAATCGATTTCCACCTCAACGGTTCAGTCATCCATTCCTTGTCTTGCTATACATTGGGGCAACCAAATACATCTTTATTCTAATCAAAAAAATCAAAATATCAAAATATCCAAAAACTCAAAAAAAATTGAAATATCCAAAAACTCAAAAAAATCAAAATATCCAAAAAAACTCCAAAAATCGAAATATCCAAAAACTAAAAATCAAAAAATCGATGAAATCAAATCAAAAATCAAAAATCAAAAGCATGAACGCATGGACCATCCATCAAATCAATTCAACAACAAAAAAAACTCTCAAAGTCTGCAATCAAATTGATCACATGTCTTGTTAATTAGTTTATTACTCGAAATCAACATCAACATCAACATGTCTTATACAGGGATAGGTGCACTCGAAACCCGACAGATCGGTCTTATACGGGGTACTCACTCTTTGAAACCAGACATTCCTATCAAACATTGAGTCTTGATAATCAATCCATCTATCAACATCAACATCAACATGTCTTATACAAGGATGGGTAGACTCGAAACCAGACATATCGGTCTTACACAGGGTACTCACTCTTTGAAACCAGACATTCTTATCAATCATCAAACAAATCAAAACAATGACATAGATCAGTATGACTGCTGGATTTTATTCTAGTTAACCTTATCTTTATCAATTGATGGCAGTACATGTTTCACAAATCATATTGTACATATCATATCCACCCATTTGAGACATCACCAGAAATTCACAAATGCTTATCAATCCTGGACATACTTAGCTTAGTCACTATCCTTGGTTTATCTAAATCAATTATCCAAATCATATCCCGCCTGGCTTGGTGATCAGTGTACATATCCATATCGAGGTAGTATCAGCAGCAAGGGGCAAAATCCTGACCTCGCTGGGGGCATTTCGCCTTCAGGGTTTTCAACATCAGACCAAAAATGTAGCAAGACAACAAGGATCAAAATAACCAACAAATGACAAATGACAATGAAAGAAGGCTAGACATCACAGACTTTAGCCGATTTCAACTAAACAAAGATCTATTTGCAAGATGTTTCATTTGACAAAGAATACAATCCAAATAGCATGCATGCTTACTTATGGTTGTTAATTTTTGCTTATCATATCTCCTGAGCACCTCCAGGATGTCTCAACGACTAGAGAAGCAAGGAAGGAATGTGATGTTTTATCTGTCTGCTATCTGTGAGTGAAGTCTTTTATCATGCAAATTTGTCCTACAAAGCAATCAGGTAGCATATCGCTGAGGACATTTCGGATTTGTATGGGACAAAGGTTAACTCTTGTCTGTTTAGACGCAAGCACACTCAGGTCATCTTGGTTCAATCATACCTCGATGCTTGTGTCGTCTTGCAATATCAAAATCCATGTAAGTTATACTCAAGTCGTTATGGTTCAATTATACCGTGACGTTTGTAGCAACTTTCAACAAATCAAGGCTCAATGATGAAAACAAAGGAAGCACTAGCATTTTGATCACAATAGATGGCAACATTGAGAACGAGAATGCATATTAAGCTTTAAATTAGCTGCACATCATTATCATCTTAATCTTGCATTAGGTTGCACATAATTTTTCTTCCATTTAGTTGCACATCATTATCATTACCATACATCTCATTTTCAAGATACATCTCACATCTCATAAATCAAAGCAATGCATCATCACATTTTTGTTCATCTCATCATGAATCATACATTCGCGTCATAATCGAAATCAAGAGCATTTATCTAAGCATGAAATCATCCTCATAGAATCTCATATCGAAACATAATTCATATCATTCATCATTCATCATTGCATCCATCACATGCATATCTATCGTATCATCATGGAATCTTTCTTCACTTTCATATCTTCATCATTCTTCCAAACTATCTTCTATCATGTCTTATACAGGATGTATCTTTCCTGAAACCAGATGTTTTGATCAACTCTTATACAAGATATATCGTTCCTGAAACCAAATGCTCAATCATCCATGTCTTATACAGGCGGTATCATTCTTGAAACCAAACACTCAATCATCCTTGTCTTCTACAGGTGGTATCATTCCTGAAACCAAACGCTCAATCATCCATGTCTTATACAGGAGGTGTCATACTTGAAACCAGACTTGATCTTAATCTGATCAATCTTAATCTCAATCCAATCAATCTAATCAATCTTATCAAACTCATGCATGTCATCACTATCCACTCTTCTATCTTTCAAATAGCATTCTTCTTCTTTCGAGAGATCATTCATGCCTTTTGTGCACGAACGATCTCCCGATGGGGCATTATCATATCAAATCTTGACATCAATTTCATATCAGTTTCATATCAAATCAATTCTTCATATATGGGGCATCATCAATACCGTTCATCAAATCTGGGGCATTATATTGACTTTTCATATCAAATCAATTTTTCATATCCACAACATCATATCGATCAAATTTTCAAACATCATATCCGGCAAGATTTTCTTTGAATCAACATGTGGTCACACGTTAACTGAAAGAGGGGCAAAATGTAGACACCTAAAAGTTGCACAATGAATTAAATGAATTTTTATTCATTTAATTATTCTTAATTCTTCCAATTAATTAAATTAAGATTTAATTAATATCCCTATTCTTCTAATCACCTATTAATTAAATTAAGATTTAATTAATATACCCTTCTTCTATCTAAGCCATTTAATTAAATTCCCCTTCTAACCCATTTTATTAAATTTACATTTAATTAAAATCCCCCTTCTAGCCCATTTAATTAAATCCCCCCACTTGCAAAATCCTACAAATGCAAATTGCAACCACAATTGAAATAAATTAATTTTATTTTAATTAAATTCTATTTTCCCCACCCACTTGCAAAATCCTACATCTCCCACTTGCCTCCTAAACCCCCTTCCTAAATTCTTCTAGAACCTATCTAATCCTAATCAATTAGCCTAACCCATCTACTAAATATTGTCACATCCCTAAGCAAAGGGAAGTCACTTCTCAAACCCTCAAAGTCTTTGAAAACCATTAAAGGCTTTATGTCTTCAATAAGTTAACCTTGAAAGTCTTCCAAACCATTAATGGTTAACTCAACCCTCTTGCCTGGTTAGAGACTTTTTGCCTAACTCAACCCTCATCTAACCATAGGGTCTCATCAAGCATTCATTGCTTTGACCATGGTTATTCCTTTAACCCTTGCACAAGAGTTTATCCTTTGGGTAAAAGCTTTATCCAATGGGTAATCTTAACCTAACCTTAACCCTTACCTCCTGAGGTAACCATGAGGTCTTCTCAAGCATTTAATGCTTCTTACATCTCCTCTCAAGCAATCTTATGTTGACAACTGTCACCATTTCATTGGTGAGAATTGTAAACATGGATTGATAACTTTCAATCCTGACCCTTGATAAGATCATCCAATCCTGACCATCCATTGCCCTGTTTTTCTTATAAATAGAGCCCATTCCTTCTTCAAAAAAATCAAGTCTTTGTGCATCAAACTTATAGTCTCATAACATTAAGCATATTATCTCTCTTTGATAGAATAGCATTTTAGATCATTTTGATAGCATTATAATCTTAGATATATCATGTTAATCTCATATCATGCTAGTTTCATCTTAGTATCATTTTCATGCTAGTTTAAGCTTCATATCAATATCTTGCATCCTATCATCATCTAGTTTCATATCTAAATCATCACTAGGGTCTTGGTTGCATTCCATTTAGATCTTAGAATCATTTCAATCTCGTTCTTTAGGTTGTCATTTTAAAGAATCAAGTGCTCTTCCAAGCTGAGAGCCACCTTGAATCTTGAAGATCCTTGGAGATAGAGGAACATGGAACGATTTTAAAGAGTTTAGATTCATTTAACTTGTTTTGATTGATCTAACCTATAATGCAATGTTTCATGAGTGTGTTTGAATGGTTTTCTCCTCCTACAAGTTGACACCACGTTTCCAGCATACACACATAATTCAAATTTCATCTTGGAAAACAAATAGGATAAACTAAATACCTTTGCAGCACCAGTTGAGCTTGGAATAATATTTTGTCCAGCACCACGACCTCCACGCCAATCCTTCATTGAGGGGCCATCCACTGTCTTCTGTGTAGCTGTGCTCATAAACATCATATTCTAGTTAGATATGATGTTTTAATCTATAGTAAATGTGCTCACTGCTTCAGTACAAAATTTACCTTAGCACATGCACAAATGTCAAAAATTAATACAAAGAATTAAACCAACAATATGGCTTTCTCTAATATTTGAGGTGATAAAGAGAACAATATAAACCTGTTGTTGCATGAACAGTTGTCATAAGACCCTCAACAATACCAAACTTTTCATGCACAACCTGTAAATCAGCACGTGTGCAATAATCTTAGTTCATTATAAAACAAACAAGATAGATTCTGAGACCATATGGGCATATTGCAGTTAACAGACCTTATATCTAGACAAAATTAATTGGCAAACATTGGTTTTGCAGAAATTGAAACACATTTGCCAACTGTTTTCAGTAGAAAGTGAGATTATTTAATGAATACCCTAAAAATGAGGTTGGTTTGTCTACCTTTGCAAGGGGAGCAAGACAATTTGTTGTGCAGCTTGCATTAGAAACAATAGCCATCTCAGACTTGTAGGTCTCTTCATTTACTCCAACCACAAACATAGGGGCATCTGCTGATGGAGCTGAGATCACAACCTTTTTAGCACCACCCTGTCACAAAAGAAAACATTAAACATTACAATCACTTGCCAAACAACCCAAGATAAGTGCCCAAGTTGCTCCTAAATCAGTTAAGGTTTTTCAAAGGAGAAGAACATTGTTCAAAACATCAAATATATTTTCCACCTATCAAATGAGTTCTCATAAACCCCAAAAATCTCTCTACCTTGAGATGTGCAGATGCCTTTTCAGTTGTGGTAAATACACCAGACGACTCTACAACATAATCAGCTCCAAAATCACCCCATGGAATCTCTGCAGGGTCCCTACACCAACAATTAGGACCATAATTTAGCATCACCTTTTGGGGGTTGTGAATGCTAACATCATTTGCCATTTTGCATTGTACTATACTAATCTCAGAGTGCAAACCTCTTGGAAGTAATTGTAATTTTGTGGCCGTCAATTTCAAGTGTCTTATCATCCACAACATTAATGCTCCCCTTGTATATACCATGTGTTGAATCGTACTTGAACATGTAAGCCTGCATCAATGCACAGAAATGTCAACAAGCATTTGATACTTAATAATAGTCAAAGTAGAGCAATGAAGAGATTCAACATGTGAGCAGTGGATGCAAAGAAAGGTCCAAAAACTGCTGAAGCATGCAAAAATAGACCTTTGAAAGATATCACATGTATGAGAACACTTAGAAAAAAAACATGGAAAACAATAAAAACAATTTTCGAACATTGAGTTCATGTATGAAAACACTGGCATGCAATCTATACACAAACAGGCCATCCTTGAGTAGAGATTTTACCATCTAATCAAAACAAACAAAAAATAAAGAAGAAATTCTGAAATCACCAAGCAGTAGCATTTAGACTTGATGGTGAATTTCTCAACTTGTCTTTTAAAATTCTTTTCTCCTCTCAGAATAATACCCTTCTAAACAGTGCACGCAATCTAAACACAAACAGGCCATCCTTAAGTTGAGACTTTACCATCTAATTCAATATAAAAATCAGTAATGAAAAAATCACCAAGCTGTAGCATTTGGACTTGATGTTGAAATTCTCAAATCGTCTTTCAAGTTTCTTGCTTCCTCACACAATAATACCTTCTAAACAGTGGAAAAAAATTGCTGCTTGCAGTATATTAATAAAGAAAGAAGTGATTTTTCATTTTAGTACAATAGACATAGAAAAGTAAGCTCGCCAAAAGAGAATTTTCTACATAGTTAAGTATCTTCATACCATATATTTGACATCAATGAAAGGGTCGTTAACTGCAACTACTTCAATATCACCCCTTCCCAATGCAACACGCAAAACCAATCGTCCAATGCGACCGAACCCTGCAAAAGTTTGATAGTAAGAATATAAGTTGATTGAAACACAATATTTTTCTGGCTTGTTAACTAGTATAAAGGATTCGTGGACAATTAGAAATCCTGCAGAAGGAGCAGATCTTTCAACCATTAACTAGTATAAGAAAGCAGATAGTACCATTGATTGCAATCTTAGTCTTCTCCTTTCCAGAGTATTCTGCAAATTTGATAGTGATAAAAGATTTAGTGTGTATTCAATCAAAGATTCAAAATGTACAAACGCTAATTGTTCTAGTTATCTTTTCAAAATGATCCCGTGTCATATGAGTTGCAGGATGCATACTATAATAGTGGGCTTGAAATTACTTACGCTGAACCCTGGGAGGCATTTCTGTGGCAGTAGCTCTAATTGGTTGCAATGGTCTAGCACTCTGGCATCTGCTCAGGTAATAAAATAAAAAATACAAAAATGTTCACACAGTTGATATCAAAAGACTTGATAATACATTAATAATTAATCTAAAGCCCTACAGATATACACTGGCCGTGCAGCTACAAACAGAATTTTGTCTATCAATTGCATTGTATAAAAAGGAAGGTAAACACATTCTACCTAGTTAAGGATGACTGAGTTCACTTTTTTAACTTGTACTAGCATTATTGATAATTTTGGATATAGCTAACATTAAACATGACAAAACATGCCTGGTATAGCAACAAGCAAATGATGTAGAAGACCTCAAAAAAGTAGAGCTTAATTAAAGATTAAGTAAATATGACATCATCTTCACTAATAAACAAATTCCTCCCAGTTTGAGAATACAAAGTAAAACATCATACATCAAAACTTGGGTTTTACACAAAGCTGACAAACCATTCTCTTAATCATAAAACTACAAAGTACAGCCAAATATGATTATTGATCAATATTTTCCAAGAAAAAGCAGTAAGCAAATGATGCCAATGATTTTAAACAACATACAATCTAATCAAAGGGTAAGAACATATCAAACCATCTTTACAATTACAAATCACCCTTCCAGTCTAATAATATGCCTTTTATTGTATACCAACCAAGTCTCCAGCATACCTACAAGTAATCTAGAAAGTAATAACCAATAAACAGGTATATAAAACATAAAATACTAATAGAAAGGGTTCACAGACTCTAGAAAAATACATTGATAGCAAAAAACACAATAAGGAAAAAGGTTGACATTGAATACTTTTAACGATTCATTAGCCATGATCACTCACTGATCAGAACTTACAAATCCCAAGAAAAATCCGATGAACCAGCCTAAGTTAAAACCCTAAATGTTGAGCTATCTTAAACACCAAGAAGCTCAACCATAATTGGGTGTAGTTGACTTAATCTCACATTAGTGAGAACTGTCAGACAAATTACATGCTCCAAAATCTTTGCCAATGGGTAAAGAGGCTAGAGTGTGAAATGCACAAAGCAATGGATTACATTCACCATCCCACTCCCCTACCAACAAATGCTTAGTGGTTATGTGTGCTAAGTGGCTCCTCCTGCCTTTTAATTTTTGCAAACACACATAAAGGGAAATGCCACATATTTGACCATAAGAACAAGTCAAATCCCACGAACACTAAAATACATGATTGAGTTGCACTTAAATTAATACAACATCGATGAGAATTTTAAAGCATAGGTGACTTATTAGTTATTAGTCATTAAATGCTCCAAAAGCTAAAGGATGAACAGCCCAAAGCAAGTTCCTCCCCTACTAACAAACGCTTAGAGAAACTTGTGTGCAGTGGGTTTCCCTTTGCTTGTAGCTGTTAATAAAATAAAGAAAATTTGCCATTAGAGTAAATGACTATTCATGAGATCATCTTAAACCTATACGTTTTAGGTACAATTCATCCCAGAATCAAAAACAGGTTTGATTCGTCTATGGATTTGGTTAGGGCACAAAAAAATTCACTCAGATCTGTTTGGAATCATACCCATGCATACCTGAATGATTCCAGCTACATCGAGGTATTATCAGCATCTGGATTCCTCCCACAGAAAATTTATGTTGAATCATTTGTCTCTCGCAATGTGCATTAAGGGCAAGACTGACACCCTTCTAAATGAAGGACATGAGATGACAGCTCCTCCTGCTCCTCCTGCACGGGAGCATACTACTCCTAATGCAGAGACGTGTTGTCACCTGTATGTGTTTTCTCATGGTAGTGTTGCTGAAAATGTTTAGCTTTTATTTATGTTCTGTATGGCTCAGCTGGTCTTCACCTTGACTACACCTTTATGTGATGAGTGCAACTGGAAGCAGATAAGGGTAGATCTATCGACAAATTCTAGTTATTTTGCTTTTGAAAAACATTTGGGCCTTTTAAGGTCTCTTTTATGTTCGTGGGAATGATAAAAGAAAAAAGGCAGGGGGCTGTAGTTTGGGCTGTAATCATGTTAAAAGTAGCAACATGTGAAAGCTTAGTTAGTCAGGAAAAGGCAAAGAGTTACCTTTAAGATGTAACTAATACAGTGTTTCATTGCAGCCATTTAAGAATTTATAGCATTTGCTTCTTGTTTTTATTCAAGACTTGACTCTGTCTTTCAGTGTTCTTTCAATATTAGAACAAGTATAGAGTCATTAGTCCTAGATTTATTGCTTATTACTGATTATTATTTTACTATTGAACGATAAATATCTATTAGAACATTTGAGTTTGACAAATTGGTATCGAATTAGTATACAACATTTCAAAATTTAAATAATTCAAATTGATATCTATCACCTCCTCCGTATTCCAGATGATCATCATGAAGGCACTCTTTTCTTCGTTGTTTCCTTAGGATGTATAGTCTAAAGTTCTAAATAGTTCCTCTAGCCTGAATGGAAGCATATCAAATGCTTGCACTTTTGTAGTTTAATTTAAGTAGATGAGTAGAAACAGATCTCTCCTGCAGTTACAGATATGCTTGATTATGATCCCTTTGCCAAAATTTAGTGTACATACTCCATCTCTATCAACCAGAAAAAAGATAAAGATACAAGAATATTTTGCCACAGTGATTATAATCTGTCTGTGAGAGTTGGTTAACCTAAAAATACAACATACATACCACGGATATTATAGATTAAAATCAATAACCAATGTAGATCCTACATGCCCCTAAGATTGCGGTAGGTCGAGACTCGAGATCTAAGTCAATATGGAATGAGTTCAAAAGGTGGACAATTCAAAGGGTATTATAAGTTGAACAGTACGAGCTGAAGCTTCCCCAGAGTTTGTGAGAAAGATCCAAACTAGGTAAAATACCAAAACATAAATTGCTTTAAATCGGATAAAATTACAGCATCCTACTCGCTGGGTGAGAGATACATGGACCCAACAGAAATTGAGTTTGGTGAAATATTGCGTCCAACTTTAGGTGAGAAATACCAATAGATTATAATCTTTTTCGTGAAGATATAAACAAAGGGTTTCAAATTTAAAGGAGAAGAGTAAAATCAAAGGATTTCTAAAACCTCTCGTACATAAATAAAATGCATTGCCATATTAAACAAGCATCACTAGCATTTTTTAGAATTCAAATTCTTCATCCAAAACACAAGGACCGTGAAACTGAAAAAGAAATATGACAGTTTCAAGGAAATAAACAATGGATTTATCTTCTATTTCAAACTGAGGCAATTTCACTACGCTATTATTTGGAATGAAGCCCGCCAAAGATAAGATCCGGGCACTAAAATCGTAATCAGCCCTTATCCGTACAGGAAACAGAACAACCTACTATTATTTTATAAGCCAACATTTTTTCCCATATAAAATACCGTAACAAATATCATCTGAGCTTGACATCAGCACATAATTCCGTACCGTATTACACGATCCAAATGACTACTCACTACTTAAACAAAGCCTAAATTGTGTAAAGCTAAAAAATCGCAGATACGAAAACATCCTAGCTAAAATTCCACATAAAATGTATTGTCAAAAATAGACAAAATATAAACCCAAAACCCCAAACAAGTATTACAAGCAGGGTGGCAAGTGTAAGAATCTCGCAAACGCCACTATGATCGTTAAAAGTACGTCAAGGAAACTTTTTAACAACAGTAGAACAAATAATAAGAAAAACATATACATCATAAAACCCTAAAAAAGAGAGTTTTGCTCAACTGTAATCGTGAACTCTGCCCAAACTGCACTGCAGATCCAAAGAAATCGCTTCCACTGGACATTTTAACGCTTCCATTTTTGCAGACTCCCTGCATAAATTACCCACTGAAATCAATCCACAACTTCAACAACCGAAAATGTAACAAACATTTTCAGATCAGGGTTTTGTTTTTCATTGAAGTTTAACAGACCTTTGAAAAACATTTAGATTCCACTGGACGACGAATTTCAGCAAGCGATCCCGATCGCATCATAGATGTTGCCGCCATGGCGATCTGACGAGAAAAAAAGAACGTCGAGAGACGGGACAGATTCACAAATCCTACCGTCTAATAACAGCAATACACAACTGCCTGCATTTGATCAAAGCACTACGCACGGATTTAAAACACTTGCACTACCTAGCTGTTTCACGCATCTTCCCTTCCAAACCCCACGCTGACAACAACCATCGATAGCCGACAATATGCAAAGCAAACACGTAGATCTAGGAATATTGCCACGTAGGCTTGAAAAGACTAGATCGCAGCCAAAAAGCGGCCGAATGTCCTCATACTGTTCCTACGAATCTGGACACGTAGGACTACTGCTCTCAGGTGCTGCGGTGTCCGTTCCCAAGCTATTGGAGCGGAAGAGCGAGAATTTCCACGCATAATAGGAAGTCCTCTATTTCTAAAATTTCCCGACAGAGGATTCTTTTGTTGTCGGAATATTCTTCAGGGTTAGGTTCGGCGTGAGTAGTGAGTGAAGACTTAAAGAAGTGGGGTTAGGTGACCGCAGGTTAGTTGCCGCTGCCTCCATTAAACCTGCATGCAGGGCCTCCTCCCTATCTCCGTCAAGTTGCCGCCTGATAATTAAAAATTATTTTTTTCCTGCACGAGAAAATTAATATTTAACCTGGTGTGGACCTTCGGATGACTATACGCCAAATATGGTAACGTCTATTTCCTTTGTCAATGCCGTTCATTTATTTCTTTCTGCCTGATTTGGTGTGGAAATTGACAGTTTGTGGCTTGTATTTCATCATTTTGGCCGTTTGTAGATCTAAAAGATATCATTTACTTGTAAAAGATTTAGGTTTTGTCTTCAATTAACTTGGAGTTATTCATGTACAGTTTTGCATTATGTGTATGTTGTATTTACACCTTTTTAATGTAAGAAATGGATTCTTTATCTCATAATTTACAAATTAATAAAAAAAAAAACTTAACAAATAAATTGTTGAAAAAATGAATTCTATGCAAACTAATTATTTTTAAATTTTTTGTGTTGTTTTTAAATATTCACACCTAAAATTGTCCCAGTCTAATTAAATAAATATTTTTATTTAAATAATTATTTTTATCCTAAGTCTTCTATTAATTAAATAGATTTTTATTTATTTAATTAATTCATTTATCCTCTTCTAACCTTTCTCTATTTAAATAAATATTTTTATTTATTTAAATTATTATTTTTTTAAATTAAATAAATATTTTATTTATTTAATTGCTCTCACTTCCTCTATTTATTAAATAGATCTTCATTTATTTAATTAATTCATTAGCTTTTTCTACTTGTCATTTATCTTTTCATTTATCCTAACTACCTTCTCATTATTTTATTATTTTCCCTACCTACCCTTTAATCCTAGTAGACCATTTATGTTTTCACCTCTTAATCTTATCCCTTCATTTTCTAAAGTGTTCTATATATAAGAGGATTATTTCATCCTTTCACAACCCTAAACAACTAACACTTTATGCAATCAAACTTTCTAGCAATTAGGCGACTTCACAACCACAATCCATTCTTTGTTGAGCTCTTGTGCACATACAAAATCTGAGAGCAAATATATCAAACAAGATCAATGGAGATGGGAGAAAATGGAAATCAAACCCTACTTGGCATGTGAATGGTATTATTATCTTATTTGTTGATTTGCATGTTCTTAGGTTTCTTCATTGGTGTATAGTGAATGATTCATTGTAGAAATAGTGTTTGTTTGTGGTTGGATCTTTTATGGTTTTGCAATGGTTTATCGTCATCATTTTCACTGTATACAAATATATTTTTAAAAATATATAAAATATTAGCTTATTTTATGTTTTAAATATTTGTCAATAACTTGTTTACAAATATTTTTTTTTTTAAATATAAAAAATAATTTATTTTATGTTTTAAATCTTTGTCAATAACATGTTTTTGTAATTTATAATATTTTTAGTGAATATTTTTTCTTATATTGTATAACTTGAGCTACAAATAAGATAATTCATTATTTCTTACACATAGATCCTTGACATTGATATCTAGGACATGTATTTTACTTCTTGTTGTATATTTTGTTGATTACTAATTTTTAATTCATTTCCCATTTAATCTAATTGTTTTTGTGTAATAATTTTTTGACATATTTTTGAAAAAAAAAAGTATTTTTTTCTATTTTTTCATGTGTGTTGAATAATTAAAAATATATTTTCATTAAAAAACACAAAAAATAATAATTAACCAAAAAGTATTACAAAGTATATTTTTCAAAAATCTTACTTCGAGGGTTACAATTGTGCAAAATCTCTTGTCATAACAAGTTTATTTGATTATCAAAAGTTGTCTCAAACCAACCAATTTTTTTACTAAAATAAGTTAACCAACAATTCAAGGGTCATATGAGGGGTTCAAATGAAGGCCCTTTTCCATGGTTTTTTTGGCTTGAAACATTAAAAATTAGTTTTAAAAACACCATGATTTGAACCCAGTAACATGCAACAAGCCCTATACCTTTATATGATCAATGATATAAGTCTCTTATAATTTTTTGGGGGGGGGAAGTGGCCAACAAGTGGATGCACCTTAGATGTTATGGGTCTGAGCCGTTACCCACAATTTACAAATTTTAAGAAAAGAAAACATGATACATTATTTAGCCAATTGCAGCTATAAAATATGTCTCTTAAGCATTTGATAACACTTTTAAGTATTTGTAGACACCTAAATTTACCTACTATGACCTTACATAAGATTAACAAAATGATTAAATTATTTAGTTAATTGATTTCACCTAATGTACACTACCTAATTAAATAATTATGTCAAATGATAGTTAAATAATGTGTCTAGTATACCCCATCTATTGTCTAATTGATCAATTTCCTCTCACGTATAATTAAATAAAAAATTATTTTATTATTTTATTTTTGAGCATACATGACTTCAAAATAATCAAATTGAAGCTATATTCTCTCTGCCAAAATTCAAGAATAAAGAAGCCCCTAAATGCACTTGTCCCCTACATTCATATGGTTGAAAAACTTACTATTTTTAGTAAATACAATCATATCCCTTCATTTTAACAAACTCTATCATGATTCTTCATCCTCTCCTCAGTCCTAGGAAAGTATTCTCATTTATTTTTCGCTATTAATATTCTCATGTTCTATCTTCATCATTTATCTTCCCTCCCGAAAATGATAAATAGACACACTATCCTATGCATTTTATCATCCATTTTATGTTACGTTATCAAAATAAGTAATTTTTTATGCAAAGAGTACCCACATCTCAATCGAAGAAAATCACACTTGTAATGGATGTCGTTGATGTCAAACTTGTTGTCATTGATGTCAATTAAGGTCCAAAAGAATGTGATTAGTTGTGTTCCTGAGTGGTGTTGTATAAGAAGTTTGCTTATGTGTTCACATTGATGTATGAATATTGATGGCGATGATTGTAGATGATATATTTGGTTAACACATGTCTTTTCTAGAGAATTGAGGAATTTATCAAGTGTCTGCAATAGATTATGGCTAAGTTTGATTGTTCTGGTTAATAGTTTGTCAGACAGGGTTTAGTATTTTGGTCTACATTGTGCCGCATTGATTTTTCTTTGCTTGCAGATTAATATGATGTTGTTGGATGCAAAAGAATGTTAGATTTTTGGTTTTATGTTTCTATTTGATCCATTGTTGATTTGGTGATGTTTTGAGTGTCAGTCATATAGAAATTGTGTACATGTTTACAGAAATATTTTGAATTCCTTTACCTTCTAAAGTTTTGTTGTTGTGGTTTGTTGATATAGTGTTGTTGGTGTTAGGTGATGTTATGTTGTGCATCTGTAGGTGTTGTGGAGTTCTACATCATATTGTAGTGTTGTAAATTATAATCGCTCTAATTTACACTTCATGTTTGTGCTCCTACTTTAATCTGTCCTATCTCCATCCCCTTTTCAAGTCCAATTTGACTCTATTCTCCAACTTTGATGTCATGAACAACATTTGGTGGACCCCATCTTGGAGGTCCTTCCCCCATTTCTCTTTGTATTGGTCCTATTTATTGGAGGACAAGGGCACCCCAAAACACCCTAGTCCCCATCAAACAAGCCCCAATTTGAAATGGCATCGATCCTTTACCTCTCTGATGGATTTTGGTCCTTGGGGCTACACATGATTGTTGGAGGTTGACCTAATTAGTAAATTGCCTAGGGAACCCTATATAAAGACATCCCATCGATTCATTTTATACCTAGAAGCAATTGAAGACTACGTATGTATTATTCGCACATCTATGAAGCATTCATCATCAAGCATCTTTAGAGATTCAAGGTTGTATATTCATACTTCAAGCACTGTGGAGTGAAGTTACATCAATCTTCATGCAAGAATGTGTGTGTGATTAGGTTTTTTCATGCCATTACATTCAACATTTCTGATTACATTCAAAGAACATTGCATCATCATCAACAGTTGCAGATCTGAGGTATATCTCCTTAACATTTATTTCAATATTTGCATTATTTCATTCAAGGTTAATTCCTAAATTGGGGTTTGACTTAGGCAAACTCATATCCACAACATCTTTCCCTCTCTTTCTATGTGCAAGAAATTGGTGTAGGAGTTATACTCCAGAATTCCAACTATCCATGTTGACGAACAAGTTCAGCTTTCAACAAAATAAAATTCAGAGGACCGGGCAGATCTGTGCTACCTGATCTCGAAAAATTAGGCCAAACTTCTAGGAACGGGTTTTGAATCTATTCTTTTTCCCAAACTCAGTTTGTGGCTCCATGAGACATCTATAGCATTTTGTATTCGTCAAGTTTCTTCAAATTTCCCTTATTTTGCCCTAAATTCGTAACTACATTCCAAATTCAATTAAGAAAGAGAATAACCAATCATAACTAGTTGAATCCAATCATAATATTAGCCCTTTCCTCATTTAGATTGGGGCTAGATATATTGGGCTCAACCCTCTTTCAATGTAATTATATTAATTAGGTTATTCAGTGGATTTACTTGGTGAAACCCTAATTCCTTAAATTTCACCACATTACAATTTGGTGAACCCGACGTCTTTCATGCTAATTCTTGATTTGTGTTCTCAAATTTGATTTGTATGCATTTTAGCTTTCAAATATACACTCATAGATCATATTTTCAATTAAAAACATAAATTTAGAGGTTAAATTCATAAAAACCCTCATTTATTTTGTTAGATTTGACTCGTGGGTTGAATAATTTTTCACTTGTATTTTCAAATATAATTTTAGGCATTCATAATGGAATTTAGTAAATCTTATTTGTTTGTTATTTCACATATGATTACATTTCTTTTTAGTTACATTTATTGCAATCATGTGTTGGACAATGGCTTCTTTTATTTTACATTACTTCTTTTCATCCATAGTACTCTTGCATAATGTATCTTTAGGGTTTCAAAGATATTTCCTACTTGCAAATCATATCTCAAAGATTTTATCTAAGTTATATGTTTTTTAATGATGATATTTTTAAGAACATGCATTACATGTGTAGATCACATAAAGCCTTTTGTAGACAATGATAATCCTAGAGATGATAGTGACAAAGCTAACACTTGTACCTCTCCTAGGGTATCTCATGTGAATGAAGAAAGAGTCATTACTCCTATCAATGATCCCACCAATGGAGAGAAAGCATTGAAGAGAAACATGACACTGTCCTCTTCTCATAGGCATACTCTAGTGCAAGGGGGGCAAGATCAAAATGTTGGTTTATCAATCTCCTTAGATCCTCCTTATTCTCCTAGAGCTTATCTTAATCATCAACATATTTGTAGAGATGATGATGTTATGAATTTTATTCATGATCTATCTCCTCACATAACATTAAGCAAAAATGAAGCGTTAAATGATATGGACCTTCCTTCCCAACCTATCAAAGAGGATATGAATAACAGTGATAGAAAGGATAATATTGGAGTTGAGAAAAAATAAACTCTATAGCTCCCAAAGATCACCTGCATGCAAACCTATCACAGAAAGAGAGAAGCAAAAAAACTATGGAGGTCAGAATTCAAAGATCCAAAAAATAGGATTCATATTGATTGTGCAACAAGAATGTAATTCAATAATTACAGTTGTTATGAAAATACAAAGAGAGAATCCTTGTAAGAGGATACTCGAAACCCTAAAGGAGAAAACCCTAAAGAATTATAAGATTCCTAAGTTTAGCTTAAGCATAGAGTATAATAGACTAATAATTAAATAAATAATTATTAGCTAATAAAAGATTACTCTAACACCCCCCTAAAGATGAACTTAGGGAGTAGCTAAAAAACAACTAAGGACTAAAAAAGCATGTAAAAAATGCAGGAAAGCAACAATGGGTCCCGACAACTAAGTCTGATGAGGTACCCAAGTACAATAAAATCTTTGTAAAGTGGAGAAAAGGGAGAAAACCCCGTGGGAACAAAACTCCTCTCCAAGAAGAGATGAAAGCTCAAGTGAAGGACTAAGAATCCTCCAAACAAAAGTGTTCCAAAAGATAGGAACAAAAAGAAGAGAATGAAGAACACCACTGAAGCATCAAATAGCTGCAAACATTATTAAAGAGTAACTGTTAATCTAAAGAACTTCCACTGAAATAGAACATGACTAGGTAGAGAAGACTGTAATCTACATGAGTGCCCTCAAATGACACTACTCGATTCAGATGGCAAACAAAGGCAAACAATTGAACTTGTACAAATGGCATAAAATACCAAAGCCCGAAGAGTTGACTAATCAAACCAAGGAAGCATTAGAACAATAGGAAAAACCTCCCCATAATGCTGAAAAAGGGAGAGGGACAAGGACACTGAAAAGAACGGCCAACAAGAACAACATGACGAACAACCAGGAATAGTGAAGGCGCAGAGAAAGTACATAGTGTCGTGGAAGGAACACTCACTGACACACATCATGAGGCTAATTTCATGGAAGGAACACTCACATGACAAAGGTAGATGCCAAACAAAAGGCAAACATCAACCCCCCCCATGGCACTTTATAAATAGTGCATGTACAATAAGGCACAAGATGTGCAAGATCCCAAGTATACAATGCATGATGGCACTTTATCTTAGTGCGTTTGCATAAATAAAATGTTAAAATGATCAGAAGAGACAGAAAACCGGAAACAAAAAGAATAGCCAAAGACAAGACATCCTACTTAAAGAAAGATATCCCAGGACCTGAAACATCCAAGATATTCACTAGAGTGTTGAAAAGAAAAAAACTGAATAAAATATACCTGGAGAAAAATCTGGAAATAAAACTCATATGAATGGAAAGAACACAAAACAAGCTTTCCAACGATATAAAGTTTTCAAAAAATGGAGTTCGGATGCTCAAGTTATGTCTCCCAGAGTGCAAAAATGAACCTTTGGCTTTGATAGCAAAAAAAATCACCAAAAAAGCAAAATCAAAGATTCAAAACTCTCGATCTGGATAGAGCTTGGAAAGAGTTTTCCGATGATATAAGATTTGTTGAAAAATGTCTCCGTATGACCAAGTTACGGCCAAAAGAAAAACAAAACCCTCTTGTAGGGCATAAAGAAGGTAAAAAAAAATTATTTATTTTTTTGACGAAAATTTTCTGATGCATTTGCAAGTACAACCGTACAATTTTTTGTGCCTCAAACAACATGCCAATGAAAAATGATGCATTAGATGCCCCTATCACCAAAAATAGGCAAATTATATATCAAAATTCATGGAATCAGCCTTCTGAATCCAACTTGGAGTTGAGGAAAAAGCAACTCTACATCTCTCAAAGATCACCTGCATGAAAACCTGTCACAGAAAGAGAGAAGCAAAAAAGCTATGGAGGCTAGAATTCAAAGATCCAGAAAAGAGGAGTCATATTGATTGTGCAACAAGAATGCAATTCAATAATTACAGTTGTTATGAAAATACAAAGAGGGAATCCTTATAAGAGGATACTCGAAACTCTAAAGGAGAAAACCCTAAAGAATTATAAGATTCCTAAGTTTAGCTTAAGCATAGAGTATAAGAGACTAATAATTAAATAAATAATTATTAGCTAATAAAAGATTACGCTAATAGATAATCTTCCTACAAAGGATATTCCTTCTTCATCTAATTCTCCCTTTGATCCTTCCATGTGCCCTTACACTAAATTTTTTAAAGAGATTCATGATAATGGGCCTTCTTCTTCTCAATTAAAAAGTTGTTATAGGAGTGGCTATAACATAATATGGAAACAAGGTTATAGTGGACAAGGACTTGGAAAATATGAACAGGGAATCAAAGTCCCTATAAACCCTCCTTCACAAGCTAGTATAGAAGGTCTAGGACATCCTCATCATTCACCTATGTATGATCTCCTTAGGGTGCAAAATTTTAAGGTGTATTTTGCAAGACATAAGCTCTATCATCCACCAAAAGGTTCTTCTTCCTCAAACAATCCTTTTTGTTCATATCATCAAACCCACAATCATCATGTCAATGATTGTCCTGATTTTAAAAAGGGATTACAAGGACTCATTGATAATTAAACTATCAAAATCATCAAAGAAAATCCTCCTCCCTCTAGCAAGCCTTGTCCCATATCTCAAGAGACAAGACCTACTTCTATTGATGATCAAGAGAAATTAGCTACAAGAATCTTTTGGAGATTGAAGTATGACAAAAGTGTTGTTTTTCCCTTCATTAGAATTAATTATAATTACAAGAATAAGGAAGGCGATGAGCATTGTGTTTTTCATCATGGTTATTCTCATTCCCTTGGAAACAGTAAGGCCTTTAAAGCATTTGTTCAAGACTAATATGATCAATCTTGCATAGCTCTTACAAACTATCTCACACTTTTTCTTGGTGAAGAGGTAGATCCCTATCACTCCATTCACCCTATCATGTTGATTGTGACCCTATGACACTAGTAGTTAACTTCCTTAGGGGATCTTTATCATGAGTGGTGATTCTTTTTCAATAACAATCATCTTGGGGTAGCAACATAAGTCTTCCTTTTCTTTGCACTTGAGGGGAAAAGATAATACATATTCAACTCTCTCTCTCTCTCTCTCTCTCTCTCTCTCTCTCTCTCTCTCTCTCTCTCTCTCTCTCTCTCTCTCTCTCTCCTTTTTGAAGATTACTTTTTTTTTAGAGTTGCATTTTTCATATCTTGATGTCTTTGCTTGCATTGAATATTCCTTCATGCGAGTGCATGTGTGCTCCTTGTTAGGACCCTTCTTTGTTTGAAGTACTACATCTTCTTATGCATAATTGTATTTTGGAGGTTGTGTAATTATTCTCATTGTCCCTATGCTTGGGGCGCGTTGATCTTTCCTATTTTTTCTAAGGATCTTCTTTTCCTTTGTTGAGTGGTCTTTTCTTATGATGTGATGTTATTCCTTGTGTGAAGCTATTTGTTTGCTTGAGGATTCTCTCTTATGCAAGAGGTATGTATCCTTGACTACAATCTCTTCTACACTTGGAAATGTATATCTATTATAAACAAAGCCTTCACTTTGGGTTAAAAGTGTGTCATCCTTCATCAAGAATCCCTTTCACCTAGCACTAGGGGGAAGGTATGCATTATTGTCCTCCTTCATCTCTTTTGGTCAGTGATGATATTTTTGTTCAAGAACTCCTTTTGGAGGTAGATGCCTTTTTATCAAATACCCCTTCCCCTCTAAGGATTCCCTTTACACTTGTTGCAAGATATCTCTTTTTCAACTATCTTTTCCTTGCTTATAAGAGTAATGCCTCTTTAGCTTGGATTTATGAACATTGTTGCCTAAAAGGATATCTCCTTGGTGTTAAAGGTGTGTATCCTTATTTCTAGCTTCCTTGAGACATCAACATAAGACTATGTTGACATCTTCAGGGGGGGCATTGCATATCACCCTCTTTGTACTATATTTTGCATGTATTATACAAGGTTTGCAGACTTGAAATCAGACAAAACAAAGTCTTATATGAGATGCTTAATTCCAAAAACTAGACAAGAGAATATGCAACAAGATGATTGGAACTAGCAAAACGTGGCTATACTATTCTGACTCTCCTCCCCAACATGGATCACCTACCATAACACAAGTTGTTAGCCTATGGTAACCATGTCCTCTCTCTTTTCTCTTCCCTAATTTCTATTTGTGGATCATGGTTCTTCATTTGATGCATGCTCTTGCTCTTTTTTATGTGATACTTGTGTTCTTGTGATAGCATTTCGAGAATGATATCGGTGGCTAAGATATTTTGATTATTGAGGTCTCTTCAACTAGTTGACTTGAGCCTTTTTGTGTTGTGTGTCTTTTGTCTTTTTTTGTCTCTATTTACCTTTTATGTCTTTATCTTGTTTTATGTGTCCTTGCATTTGCTTGTGTGTATTAATATCCTAATATTGGGGTCTTGGTTCCTCAAAATTAACGATGTCTTATCTCCTTGTGATCTCACTCCTAATTGCTTCTCTCTCTCATCTTTCTACTTTACCGTGATTATTTGCATATGCTCATACTCCCATTAAAGCGGGGGCTAAATGTACCATTATAAATTACAACTGGTCCAATTTACACCTCATGTTTGTTCTCCTACTTTGGTGTGTCCTATCTCCATCCCCTCTCTAGGTCCAGTTTTACCCTATTCTCCAACTTTGATGTCATGAACTACATTTGGTGGGCCCATATTGGAGGTCCTTCCGCCATTTCTCTTTGTATTGGTCTTGTTTGTTGGAGGACTAGGGCATGGAGAGCCCTATTTTGGACTAAGGAACCCCAAAATGTCCTTGTCCCCCTCAAACATGCCCCAATTTGAAAGGGGGTTGGTCCTTTACCTCTCTGATAGAATCTAGTCCTTGGGACTACACATGACCATTGGAGGTTGGCCTAATTGGTAAATTACCTAGGGAGCCCTATATAAAGACATCCTATCAAATTGTTTTAGTCCTAGAAGCAATTGAAGACACTATTTGTATTATTTGTGCATTTGTGAAGCATTCACCATCAAGCTTCTTCAAAGATACAAGGTTGCATATTCATCCTTCAAGCATTGTGGAGTGAAGTTACATCAATCTTCATGCAAGCATGTGTGTGTGATTAGGGTTTTTCATGTCCATGTGTTTGTCATGCCTTTACATTTGATATTTGTGATTACATTCAAAGAGCATTGCATCATCAACAATTACAGATCTAAGGTATATCTCCTTATCATTTATTTTAGTATTTGCATTATTTCATTCAAGGTTAATTCCTAAAGTGGGGTTTGACTTAGGTAAACCCCTACCCACAAATTGTTTCCCTCTCTTTCTATGTGCAGGAGCTATACTCGGGAATTCTAACAATGCAATAGTGATGAATAGGTTCAACTATCGACTATGAAAAATTCAAAGGACCAAGGTGGATTTGTGCTACTTAGTCCTGAAGAAATAGGTCAAACTTTTGGGAACGGGTTTTAAATCTATTATTTTTCCCAGATTTCAATCTATGGCTCCGTGGGACATATGTAACATTTCATATTCATCAAGTTACTTCAAATATCCCTTATTTTGCCCTAATTTCATAACTACATTCCAAATTCAATTAAGAAAGAGGATAACCAACCATAACCAAGTTAATTTTAATCATAATACCATGCCTTTCCTCATTTAGATTGAGGCTATATCTATTAGGTTCAACCCTCTTTCAATGTAATTGTTTTAATTGGGTTATTTAGTGGATTTACTTGGTGAAATCCTAATTCCCAATTTTCACCACATTAAACATATATTGTTTATGCTTGGTTGGATTGCATTGTTGATTATATCTTCTGGAGCTAACTTGAGTGGTTCTGGTTCATGTGATAGTGTGTAGATTCGAAGGCAATGATTTGGGATCAATAGGAAGGTGTGTTGACATGTTGTGATGCTTCACACATATTGTTTCCCTTCCGCATTACTTCGAAGAATGTTTCTGGGGCTAATTGTTTATACTCTACATGTTAGATCAAATTAGGTCGACCTAATTGATGTATCCTTTTGTTACGAATGATGCATAAGGGATGAGATGTTTTGGAGGATTGTATGAGTTGAATAATAAGTTTTGTATGGTGTTTTGCATAAGATAAAAGGTACATAATTGTATATAAGCAACAATGAAGTCAATTTTAGATGTTTAGAACAATGAATTGTAATCCACATTTCAAAGGATGCATATTTCTTTAGTTTAAAAATAATTATTCATTATAATCAAACCTATTATATCTTGACTTGAAGAAGTGATATTTAGTGTTTTTCAAGCCCATTGTATCTTGCCTTAATGTTGTGTACCTTATCCTACAAGTCTAAATCAGGAGTAGTGAGCTTCCTTGGCCAAGAGCCTAAAACTTTGTATTCAATTTTCATATAGTGAGTTGTTCTTACCATGGTTTTTGCCACATTGTGTTTTCCTCGTAAAAATCCTGGTGTTCTTGTGTTTCACCCCTCTCCCCTCTCAGCATCTAGAAGTGTTCAACAATTGGTATCAAAGAAAGGTTCCTAAATAATAGTCTAACAATTGAGGTAGATTTAGGATTTGAACACAATTTTTTAATCTAAAAAAGATTTAGATGTTATGAAACAACAAGGTTGTGATATTGACGTAGAAGTAGATCTTGAATGAGAATTGAGACTAGCTCTTGCTGATCTAGGAGACTATAAAAAAAAGTCCAAAAAGGTAGAAGAACATGTTCATCTAAAAAGTAAAAAGGCAAGTTGAAGAATGAAAGAAAATCGTTGACAATCTTGAAACAAAGCTACATATCAAATTCAAAGAATGCACTAAGATTGAAGAAGAAGTGGTCACATTGAGGAAGGAATTGAAAGAGGCAAAAGAAAAAATTGACAATAACTTGAAGCTCAAACATGGGAGTGATCTACTTAATGAGATTATAAGCCTTCAAAAACCATCTAAGGACAAACATGAGCTTGGTTTTGAAAAAGGAGAAAGTTGAAAAGTCCCAACAAAGATGACAAGGTAAAGGAAAATGTCATGGATGAATCCCAGAAGACTAATTAAGATTAAAAGGGTTTCACTCTAGCCTAGAACAAGAAAAACTTCAAGAAGCCCACTCTTGCTCAAACTAGGTATTCTCCATCTTTCAGTGGCAATTATTTTTTATGCAACAAGTTTGGACATAGAGCTAGTGAATGAAGTTAGATTAGATACTAATCATTTAATTCTTAATACTATGCTTGCAATAAGTTTAGAAATAAGAAAAACGTATGCAAAAGTAGAATGATGGATGGATATGTGAATGTAAACAATGGTAGAAATGTTCAACATTTCAATGGATATTGTTATGAATGAAACAAATATGGGAACAAGGCTATTGAGTGCAGATCTATTGTCAAAAGATATGGAAGTGGTCCACAAAAATGTCCTACTTGTTACATTTGCAAAAAATCAAGACACATTGCTAGGTTCTACAAAGGAAAGAATGAGAAGACCTCTTCTTCGAAAAACAAGATTGATGCCAATGATATAAAGGAGAACATGCAGAAAACATGGGTGAAGAAATATAATGAGAATGTAGAAGGCAAGGCAAAGGATGTATATGTACCACTTGGTAGTTCACATGTTTCCTCTGAAAACTAGATGAAGTGCATTATCTAAGTAGGAGATTTGATTGAAGAACTAAAAAAAAACCCTTATGGTTTGGATGTTGGATTATTTTTAGCATGGTAGATGTTTTGGATTATGGAAAAAACAAGTTTTGAAGGGACCCTAAAACCCTTTACAAAAAGGATTCTAAAATATTTAGAATCAAGGCAAAAAAAACTATCCAAAAAAAGATAGGTTGCAAAGTATAGAACATTACAGATAGCAGCCAAAAAGACAGCAAAAGCCCAGATAGGAAGCAAAAAGCCAGCAGAAAGACTGAACCCACAAACAAACGGAACCAGCAGCCCAACTACGTGAGGCTCTTGAGGGTTTCAACCACCTTCGCCTCCAAGGTACTCATCTTTTCAGCAATAGACTTAATTTCTTTGTAGTCCACATTTTGAGTGGTCGCTTTCTTCTTCATATTGCCCCAATTCCTCTTGTTGAGTCCTTCATCAACCTGGATCACATCAGTATCATCTCCAATGGTAACAATAGTTCCATCCTGCTACATTCTATCAAATTTGTCTACCATTGCATTCATGGCATCAACAGTTTGCTTGACAATCTTATGGCTGATAGACATAATAGTCTTGAGGGTAGCCTAAATTTTTTCATAGCTAGCTTCCACTTTGGAGATTCTATCCTCAAACCCTTTTTTCATTTGGTCAATACCTTCTCTAGCACTTTGAATGCACTCCAACATCGATTTTTTCTCCTCCTCCGACCATTGCCTAGCCTCTTTCTGATTGCCTTGAATATTACCCACAGGAATGGCCTCCATTTTGCTTCCCAGTGCCCTCTGATTAAGTCTAACCTCTTTCAACTCATGAAACAACCATTTGAACATACTAAGAGTATCAATGGCATGTTCCCTTGCCATACCTAGCACATCATCATAGTCCTCCTTCTTATCACTGAGCTCAACACATTTAGGATGAAGATCCTCATGAACCATGACACCAATATTAGCAGTAGTAGTGATGGGGGCGATGGGGGGGAGACTAAAGATTTTGGCTACCCTCCTTCTCACCCATAGAGACCTTAGGCTTAGCTTTAGGGCCGCTGGAAGCAAGGGTGTTCTTGGCCACCAAAGTAGAAGAAGAAGAAATCAAAACTTTCTTCTTCCTTATTCTGCCTTTTCCCATAGGAGCCTTGACCATTGGGATATTTTCAGACATATTTTTTACTAGGGGGAGGAGACTCAACTTCAGAATCCGAATCAAAGTCCTCACCACCTGACTCTCCAACACTAGTAGCATCCTCAGAGGGGTTCTGAATAGAAACATTTGAGGTAGGAAGGGCACAGAAGTGGGAATCTATCAGGACTAAAATCCCTTCATGAAGGATAGGGGATTTGGTAGGGTTCTTATCATGGTCTTTGAAATTGGCCCTTAAAGAAGACATAAGATAGAACGGAAATGACATTTTGACCCCATAACGAAAATGGTTCATAATAACAAAATGATGTCCATAAATTCTAGAGAAATGACCATCTAGGGTTAAATACTCCATAATCACCTTAAGAAGTTTATCCCAACAGCCCTTGGTCACTGAAATATCATAGTAGCTAGCGGTCTTCTTCACAAGCTTAGCTCTCTCCTCATTAGTCTTTGGGAAGTTCTGTACAACCTGCTGAGTATTAGACCTATCTCTATAAAACTTCATACCATTAGTCGATAGGTCAGTGACTTGGGCAATGAGGTTGTCATCAAGCATGGTAGATGTTATGAAGGAATTTTTTGATCATTCCAAGTATCTATGGTGACTTGTGGTGGTATTTGTGATCTCAATCAATATAGAGTAGTAGCTTTTCAGTGTCCAAGAGCATTTAATGCAAAACCCTAAGTCTTTGAAGCAAAAGGATAAATTGTATTTTTGAATTCATTTTGATCACTTGTGATCTTGTGAATTTGAGAGCTACATTGTGTGAAAGGAAATTTCTTGTGCAAACCCTAGTGATAGTTGTGATCAAAGGTATTCATCAATCTTGTGTTATCATTTTTTGTTTGTTGTTCAAATGGCTACATCGAATCACCAAACCTGGTTTAAAACCATGACTTAAATTCAATCCTTACCCATTTGTGGCTAATTAGAAAGACAAGGAAGGATCATTTTCGAAGGTGTCGTTAGATGTGGTCTACACAAAGGATGTTAGGGAATATATTCATGCACCCCTAATGGAGGTTAGTTATGTGAAATTCAATGATGTATGGTTCCTCCAAGCAACTGATGGAAGAAGACCTAACAAATTTCAATCAATTGTACAAGCATATTACAAAGATGGGATTGTTGTAAATGTGAGGTTAATTGATGTTTCGGTATGGTTGTCATTGATGTTAATGTACTAATTTTGTCGCAATGTTTGGTTTTTTCTCTGGATGTTCTGACTTATTGTAGATATATTCATGATATGTTGGCACATTTTTGGATACTGTCTTAAGATTATTCTCTCATGTTTTGGTGGTCTAGAAAGTGTTCTCTAAAAGTCTATGTTGTGCTGATGATGTTTGTGTAATATCAAAAATATCATCCCTTGTAATTAATGTGACAAATAGTGCTTTTCCTCCATGTCATCGGAGGTCAGGATCCGCTATCATGTCCTTTTGTCCACTTAGACCATCCATGTCATCTTTGGCTGAAGCATTACCAACTCTGCCAACCTGTCACCTTTGGGGACAAATGCATGGCGCAGAGATGTCCGCATAGCGTGCTAGCGTCCCATGAATCTGACAGTCCACAGTTGGTCATTTGAGCATTACGTTTGCGCCCGGAAGGAATCATAACGCCTTTGCATGCGCCCACCGATGCCCAAATTATTTCTCGGGCCTTTATCTTTCATGTTAGAGGAATTTGAAGGGATTCTTTTTGGCATTTTTGGTATTCCTTCTTGCAGGTTGAGCTCTTGAAGATTATTTTGGAGAACACCACCATTATCACAACACTTCAAGCATTTTCAAGCATTTCAAGCACTTCACACCAGCACTCCAACAATTGTTCGTGGAAGGGGAGTTTACTCAAACCTCTCTTTTTCACTTTCCAATATTTATTTCCAATCTTGTATTGCATTATCTATTATCTTTATCATTTCTCTTTTCCCGTGGCTTCTTGGGTTGTCCGTGGAGGTGGAAGCACCAAAACAGGGGTCTGACTTAGGCAGAGTCCAAAACACAACCCCAACATTTTCCTCTCTTGCATGTGTGTAGGAATATCATTGTGAGGAGGACTTCGAGTTGCGGGAGGCTTCATAGCATGGACTTGTTGTGATATTTTCTTACCCCTTTAGTATTTTCTTATCATATTTCATGATTCATGTTTTTTCAGTCATTTTAGTATTGTTTAGTCATTCTGCAAATTTTGTTAGTACATCCTAGACTTTGTCTATGTTCTACACTTCATCCATACAAGACAATAGCGCACCGCATTGGTGTCCTAGCTCTGCATGCTCATCCCAAGGATAGAGGCTCTGTAGAGTCATCCAGAGATGCTTCTCGGGTGTCTGACACTTCTTGCATAATTTTATTATCTCCTGGCTCATCTTTGCGCCAGTTCGCAGAGGTAATCAGAAAGACAATTTGTCCTCAAGGATGCATCATCCTTGAGGTGGCAAATTCCCTCCATTACAATTTGTATGACAAAATTTGTAGAGCTTTGCATCTTTAGTTCTCTTGTTGTGTTTATGGATTTATGCTTCTAAAGCATGTATCTTTGTTATATTTTGATTTAGCATGTGCTATGCTCTGAAATTGTTCTTACCTAGTCCAGTTAACCCTAGATGCTCTATCTTCTTGGTACGATGCTTGTGGCATTTGGATAATGTGCTATTTCATTGTGGTGTGGTCCACTTTTCATTTCTTTCCACCATAGGAATGCTTAGTGAAGACCTATTTTTGAATTATGTTTTATTATCTCCTTGGCTGACTTGAAAAATCTATTTTGGAGATCAATATATATAAAGAATGATTGTAATCAAATATATATATAGAAGGATTGTAGAAGGAAGTCGACTGTAAAAGGAATATCTATCTTTGGTGATGTGAAGTAGTTGATTAGTGTGGTTGTTTGCTGATGTTGTTTGGTACTGATGGCAGTGAGCCTAAGGTTTTTTCAGTCAATGGAAGTACTTTCGGCATTGCAATAGAGTGGCAATTGTGCCTTTGTGGTGGATTCTTTCTTTCTTCCTCTTGACAATGAACCTTTTTTTTTAGTGGTTTTAGTTGGGCAGTGAGCCCACTTGCAGTGAGCAATTCTAGCAATGAGCCATCTTGTAAAAATCACCTTAATCGATGTCACCCTTATAGGTTTTTTTATTCTGAGAACTAACATTCTTTGTGGTTTTTCCCTTCTTGGGTTTTTCCATGTCGTATCTAGTGTTTCATGTGTGTTTTCTTGCATCTTATTATCTGTTCATATTTAAATAATCTGAAGTTTAATTTGTCAAATCTATTTTTATGGAAAGTAATATGTTTTAATTTACAACTGATTCACCTCCCCCCTCTTAGTTGTCTAGAACATTCAATAGGGACTAAATATATGAAGGAGTTTCTTGATTTTAGCTACAAGTATTCATGGATTCAAATCATCCTGAGTTGAATCCATGGATCTATGATGTTTTTAGATCAGCCACACAAAATCACAAAGAATGCAATTAGTTTTTTGATAAGATTGTGCTCCACCGACAATTTTCATCTTCTCAATCATTTAGTTAACTGATGTGAAGACTACCAAGAGGGCTATAATAGTTGAGGACATCATTGATTCAAGTGTTTGTTGTATGGCTAAAGGTTTGGCATACATGATATACTATCAAAACTGAGGGTTCCACCACCACCAGTGTGATATACTCTATTTTCCAAATGGTGGTCAAAGGAGAGAAGTTCAATCTCTATGAGCTTCTAAGGCAAAAATTATTGGAAAATCTAGAAAGGATAAAGAACAACAAATATCTATTCAGGTATGGATCACCGATAATCTATCTTGCAATTATGTTCGTTAATGAGCTTCCAAGAATTTGGAGTAAAGTTTGGGATAAATTCCACCCTATAGCAATACAACACCTTGTATTCCTAGTGGTCCAAAAATTTTCAAGATAAGATTCAAGAAAGAGAGAGAGGATTCCTATTGGATTAGTCTATAAGTATAAAGGTAAAATCACTTTTCTGGTCGACAAGGCCTACCGTTATATTGAAGCAGTTGAACCAAGGATTAGTTGGTTGCTAGAGTTTCTATATGAGATATCTATAGAAGATGTTGATAAAAAAATTGAAGTATTTTTGCAATTTTTAGTTGATCTAAAAGAAGAAAGGTTTGGAACAACATTTGAGATTCTAAATAAGATGATACAAAAGAGAGCCAAGAAAGAACATGTTAAGAGTGATGGAAATAGGGTAGAAAATTGAGGTGTGGGGGGTGAATCAGTTGTCACAAAAACTCACACTACTTAAACTTATTCTCAGATCTGATAATTAAACATGAAAGTATAAATCATCAACACATTATAAACACACATAACACCAAGATTTTTGTACATGGAAAACACTCTTAGGGGAAAAACCACGGTGGGGTTACACCCACAATATAGGTATACTTTGTTAGAAGTATTACAATGGGGAATGTGCATGCATTCAGGAACACTTCCTATAGCTCACTACTCAAAATAAAAAGGCTCATTGCCTAGGGAAGGTTCACTGTCTAGACAAACAATCACTGATCACATCTACAAACTATGAATTGAGAAATAACATCTCCTTAATGCCTGGTTCAGTCCCATTGAAGAACAAAACAACATTATTCTTCACACTTCTTCTCTATCTTCAAAATATGTATACATTTAGCACACATGCACACTCGTACTCATCCACACACCACCACCATAAACGAATACAAAGTTATTATAATTATTTATACATGACATCAACCTTGGAGAAATCATCAAGGTTGGCTCAACACTCACCACCTAATTACAAAAATACAACCACACTCAACACAATATTACATGTAGACTAATCAATGTCCGTCAAGACATGGCACATACCCAAATCTTTCACCTCGAACACATTACACCTCCAATAATTACGCCTCAAACTGTTGGTGTGGGAAATAAGCCACACCTTGACTGACAATGGACTGGTTCAAGAGGGGCTAGTAGCTCAGTGGTAGAGCACTCCAATAGCATATGGAAGGTCCTAGGTTCGAGTCCTAGCTGGTCCATGTCTCAACATGGTATCAGAGCCAGGTCCAGGCTAGGAGCCCCAAGCACACAAGAGGTGTGGCTTAAAGGGGGTGGTTGGTGTTGGAAATAAGCCACACTCAGACTGACGATGGATTGGTCCAAGAGGGGCCAGTAGCTCAATGGTAGAGCACTCCAACAACGTATGGAAGGTCCTAGGTTCGAGTCCTAGCTGGTCCATGTCTCAACACAAACATCCGCAACACGTTACAAAGCATCTGATGTGCCAAGAACATGAAGAACACCAACATACCAGAGAAAAACATCAGTTACAAGCTCAACAATCAATGCAAACCATAAACACAAAAGACACACAATCTAGAGACATCCACAAGCATCATGAATTACCATAGGAACATCTGCACCAAGACAAATTACTAGAATTAGTAGCATCTTCATACCGAACCTCAGGAACACTAATTACAATTACTGTCAACCTTGAAAAATAACTTGTGGACCTCCAAACCATGAACCACTTGAATTAAGGACACACACCAATGCCCCAATCATACCTCCAAATTCGTAGAACAAGATATTACAATACGAAGTAATGCAGATCAAAATATTGTCACTCCGTCACCACTGAACAATTGAAAAAACCATCCACAACATAGATAACCATAGCTCAATCAAATATTCATGTGGACCTCTGAAACTTGAACTAAATCAACTACTAACAACCCTCTACAAACCCTTTAATCCGCAAACTCTGATCTTCATCATATTGACCACGCTGAACAAACTAACTCACTAAACTTTACTAAATCACTATCTCAGACAAAGAAATATGTTGACATCAATGACAACACATATCTCAAATATCTCTCAAGCTCATGTTTGCAACATTCTTCCAACAAAGAGAATGGAAAATTCGTATAAGAAAATAGATCTACCCTCGGTGTCTAAGGCTTTTGGTTTTCCTTTGGTAGAAGGAACTTCTAAGAAAGCTCAAAGAAGACTAAGGTCCATCTTTGTTCCCTCTCGGGTGAAGATTGGTTCCTCAATAACCCTTGTAAGAGTTGCATCAAGTGAGAAGAAAGGCCAAATACCAAAGAAGAAGGCCATGAGAGAGAAATGAGGTCAGGAGATAATTGATGAGAAATGGATTAGCAGTAGCAACACAAATGATGAGGACAAAGAGGAGAAGCTTGTGATAAAGAAGAGGCCCAAGAGGATAGAAGAATAAGAGGAGGAGGATGAGGATCAAGATGATAATGTCCCTCTTATTTGAAGAAAGAGAAAAAATATCTCTCCAGCAGAGACCCCTATTAAGAAGAACTACAAAAGAAGAAAGAAGAAAACAAAATGCAAAAGGAAAAGGGAAAGGGAAATAAAAACAAGTCAAATATCCTTCTAGTTGATATTGATTATCAACCTCTTAATCTTAGTAGTTGGTAAATGCTATTAGCCAACATGATTCCTTGGAGGTGACTACAAGGTTATGTTGGAAGTATGAGTGTGTATGGTTTTCATTGATGTTAGACTTGTCTATCTAAATGGATTATGGTTTGGATATGCTCCTGGTTGTTGCAGTTGTCTTTTGTGTTGCATATTTAGTTCGGTATTTTGGTGTTGGTTATGGTATTTTGATCCAGATAGTTATTTCTATTTTTTTGGCAGTAAGTGTGTTTGTCAGTCTAGTCTGAAAAGTCTTTGGCGGCCTTCAAATATGTTGTATTTTAGTGGACATGAGTTTATGGCTTGTGTAGTATTCTCAGTTTTCTTCTCTAGTGGATTCTATGTTCTGAAAGACAACTTTGTTGATTTATGTTCTAAATATTCAATTGTGTTATGATTCGATGTGTTTGTTTGGATTGTCTTGACTAGATCATATTCTTTTGGTCTGGATATGCATTGGAGGATGTATTAAGAAGTTGTTATAGGTCTCACTATGGTGTGTGGAGATCTGTATGAGATATTTTACATCAAAATATGTTCTTTGGTTGACTGATTGCTATGTCTACATGTTACATTTGGTAATAACTTTGGTGTATGTGATAGCATGTGTGGATTGTTGGATTCATCTTGGAAGGATGTATTGCGATGTATTTGGGTTCCCTCTTTTCCTTAGAGTGGACCACTTTGAGTATTTTTGGTCTGGGTGGCTTATTTTGTGTGATAATGTTTATTTAGTTCTTGGCCAACCCTAAATTAAGTTTACAATGTTCTACCTCATATTTAAGGAGCGTCGTTGGAGAAGTTGTATGATGGATTGTGTGTGAATTAATGAGAGGAGTTGTGAATGATGTGCAGGAAGATTTGAGATTGCAAAAGTGCAAAAGTCAGAGCTTTGAAGGTGATATATTTAGTGAGACAGTGTATCGAAGATGTTTGCCATGATGTTGGTCACTTGATCCAATTTTCAAGGATGATTTCATGTTTAGGAGATCCTTATCATTTTAAGTTCTACTATTTCCTTCATTGTTGATTGACAGTGAGTCCTTCAACAATAAATTGTATCTTTCCATGTAGTAGTGAGCCTCAATTGTGCAAGTCCTTGCATCTTTCCCTTAGGTAGTGTGCCTTAGTCTTTCAAGTCCATCGGGTTTTGTTGCTCCTTGGTAGTGAGCTTAAAACATTGCAATCATTCATATTCATAGCGTGAGTTAGATTCTCACCGTTGTTTTTCTCAGTTTGGGTTTTCCATGTAAATTTGGTGTTCATGTGTTGATGGTTGATGATTGATGTGTTGTTGTTGTGTTATTTGATGTTGTTTATAATTAATCTATTTTGAAGTTTCAGACTAATTCATTGCCCCTCTCAATCCTATCGTGTGTTTAACAATTAATATCATAGTGTTGTTCCTCTTTAGAAAGCCTAATTGCTTAAGGTAGATTCAAAATGGCAGAAGAACTCCATCTTAAAGGACTGATGTTTGATGGAACAAATTTTCCTTATTGGAAGGATATAATAGAATCTTACTCGGAGACTTTGCATTATGAAATCTAGGATATTATCAAGACTGGTTATACACCTTCTTTGAATGGACCTACAAATCTAGATTAACTTAAGGCTCAAGAGACAAATGCAAAAGCTAGAACAATACGTATCAGTTGTTTGAGTGATATTGTATTCGGTAAGGTTAAAGGATTGAAATAAGCTAAGGAGATTGGGAAAAACTTGTGCTATGCATATGAAGGTGATCTTAAGACAAAGCAAGCTAGCTTGATGAATCTAAAATAGAAACATGAATGTTTGGGAATGATAGATGATGAAAGCATTGAGAACTACATACACAGAGTGAATGATACTATTGAGGCTACTTGAGCTATTAGTGGAACTTTAGAAGAAGATGATGTCATAGGAAAGATCTAATTTACACTAACTGAATCCTACAAATTGAAGAAGTGTGTGATTGAAGAATGTCACATCATGATTTGTATAACTACTCGATTGATCAACTCATCAGAACATTATTTTCTTTTGAAATTGAAGAGATGGATGATATAAAATCCTATAGGAAAGAAGTTGCATTTAATGTTTCAAAATATAAGAAGATGAACTAAAAACAAGTGAAAACCTGGATGAGATTGAATCGGACTTTGCAAGAAGATTGAAGAGAGGAACTAAAAAGTACAAAGGTAAATTACCCTTGAAATGCTTTAATTGTGGTAGAATTGATCATTATATTTTTAAATGTATGTATAAGGAAGATTACAAAAAAATGATGATGATGAAAAAAAAGTAGATATAGAAGACACAATTATTTTAAAAGGATAGATGGTAGAGATAAGAGGACAAGGAACTTAGGTTCTATAGAGACACATTCATCTAAGGATGAAGATGGTGAGGACTCAAATGAAGAATATTTATTCTTGGCTATAGAAAAGAATAACAAGGATAGGTCCGAAAGATAGGAAGATGTTGAAGATTATAAAAATATAGCAAGAGAAAAGATTGCATTGCATGTTAAGGTTGTACTAAAAGCTTGGATCATTGATTCTTGATGTTCAAATCACATGACTAGAGACAAAGAAAAGTTCATTAATCTCAAAAAGTATGATGGTGGATCAATGAAATTTGCTAGAGAGGAAGTTGGACCTATTTGCAGGATTGGGATTATCTTGATTGATGGTAAACATTAAACTAATGATGTTTATTATGTTGAAGGTCTAAAACATAGTCTATTGACTGTTAGTTAGATGTGCAATAAAGGTTATGAAGTTTTATTCAGTAAGACCAGATGTGTGATCAGAAAAGAAAAAAACTGGAAGAATGGTAGCAAAAGGTATTAGAACAAATGGAAATGTTTATTTCATAAAGGATAAGAGTGTAAGTAGATGTTTTTTGACACAAAGCAATGAATAATAGTTATGAAACAAAAGGATGAGATATTTCAAATTTGATAACATGATAAAGATTAGTAATACTAAAGCAATGAGATATTTGCCAAATATTATCAAACCTATTGATACTACGTGTATGAAATGTCAATTAGGAAAGTAGATGAATAGGACTTTCAAGAACGAGGAGTATTCCACTTCAAGATCCTTGGAGATGATTCATACAGATATTTGTGGTCTTATAAGAACAAAATGACTTAATGGAGAAATATATTTCATGTTACTTATTGATGATTATTCTAGGATGACATAGGTTACATTTTTGAAAGACAAATCTGAAGCTTTTGAAATATTTATATTGTTCAAATCAATGGTAGAAAATCAAGTTGATGCTAAAATCATGTGTTTAAGATTTGATAGAGGTGGAGAATTTACTTCAAATGAATTTTACAATTTTTATTCGAAATATGGTATTAGAAGACACTTTTTTGCTTGAGAACTCCTCAACAAAATCGTGTGGTAGAAAGGAAGAATAGGATTGTTATTGAGATGGCTAGAACTATGATGAAGGATATTAACCTAGCTAATGTTTATTGGAAAGAAGTTGTGCATATCATTGTTTACATTCTTAACAGGGTACAGATAGGAGTAAATCACACTAAGACACCTTATGAACTATGGAATGGAAGACCTCCTACTATAAAGTATGTCAGAATATTTGGGAGTAAGTGTTATGTCATAAGAGATGAAGATGATCTTGGGAACTTTGATATCATAGAAAATGAAAGAATATTCTTAGGATATTCTACAAATAACAAGGCCTACCAGTGTTACAATAAGAGATTGAACAAGATAGTGGAGAGCACAAATGTGAAAGTATGTGAAGAATGGGATCAGACTACCCTTGAACCCATACAGGAAACAAAAGTTGAGATTATTCTTGTTGTTGTTGAAGAAATGACAAATCCAAAATATAACAATGTGAAAGAGATAGATTAAATTGAAGAGGAAGAAGAAAGCCCGAGCAAGTGACTATGACCCTAGCAAAATATGTACAAAAGGATCATTCAGAAAATCAGATAATTGGAGACAAAATCAAAGGAGTTCAGATAAGAAGAAGTGTTATAGAGGCGAATAATCAAGAAAAATATTGTTTTCTTTTGCTAGTGGAACCTAAATCATATGAAGAAGCAAGAAAAGAGGAAATTTGGGTAAAAGGAATGGAAGAAGAAATGAATCAAATACAAAAAAATTAGACTTGGGAGCTGGTACTCAGACTAGTGGACAAAAATGTGATAGGAACTAAGTGGGTGTTCTAGAAAAAGCTAAATTAAAAAATACAAGTTACAAGGAGAAAAGAGAGATTGGTATCTAAAGGCCATTCAAAAGTTGAAGGTGTTGATTTTGAGGAAACTTTTTTCTCGGCCAATAGCTAGAATGAAAGCTATAAGAATGTTTCTTGCTTTTCTTGCTTATAAGAATTTCAAGATGTATCAAAATGGATGTTAACTCGATATTTTTGAATGCAAAACTGTAAGAAGTATATATTGAGCAACCAAATGGATTCAGATTGTTAGATCTGGATATGGTTTGCAGGTTAAACAAGGCATTATGTGGACTCAAAAAAACAACTAGAGCTTGGTATGTTAGATTGGACATATATTTATTACAACAAAACTTCAAGAAAGGTATTGTAGACAACACTATTTATTTTAAGATTGAAGGTAACAAGTTGTTGATTATTGTTGTCTATGTTGATATTATATTTGGAGGAAGTAATGGTTTATATAAAGTGTTTGCAGAAGAGATGTAGAAGGAATTTGAAATTTCAATGATTGGTGAGCTATCATTCTTTCTTGGTCTACATGTTATTAATTTGGAAGATGAAATATTTATTTCTCAAGCTAAATATGTCAAAGAGATGTTAAAAAAGTTTGATATGGAGAATAGTAAATCGGTTAATGCTCCTTTAACCATTGGTTGCAAATTAAGAAAAGATGATACATCTTTGGATGTTTATTAGAAGAAGTATAGATCTATAATTGGAGGATTGGTATATCTAATTGCCTCTACACCAGATATTATACAAGCTATATGTTTAGTTGAGAGATTTAAAGCTAATTCAAAGCAATCACATGAGCATGCAGTGAAGATGATTTTCAAGTACTTGAAAGGGACTCAGGATTTTGGTATTTGGTACAAGAAGCATGGAGATTTCATTTTAAAAGAATATGCAAACACTGATTGGGCTGAGAGCATTAATGATAGGAAAAGTACTAGTGGTGGTGCATTATTTTTGGGAGACACATTGGTTTCATGTTTAAGTAAGAAGCAAGACTCAATATTCTTATCTAATACAGAAGCAAAATGCATTGTGACAATATTTTGTTGTACTCAAGTTATGTGGATGAAACACCCTTAAAGATATCATAGTGGTATACGATGAAGTTATTCCTGTTATGTGTAATAAAACAATGCTATAAACATTTCAAAGAATATGATAATGCATTCAAGAACTAAGCATATCTCAATCTAACATCATTTCTTAAGAGAGAAAGTTGCAAAAAAGGAAACTTCATATAGAAATATGAGTAACTCAGGCAAAAACTAGGATTTATTGCCCCTCCTTTCTCTAGCTAGATTCATTATTGTGTTGCATCTTTCTCGAGGTAGATTCAATGTATATCCTTTATGTCCTGGATCGATGTTGTTTAACCTAAAAAAAACTAAAGACTATGGTCTATGGTACCCTAAAAGAGATCATTTCACTTCGATTTCCTACACAAATGTAGATTGGGTTGGCTATGTGGACAATAGGAAAGGTACTAGTGAGAGTGCATTTTTCCTTAGACCTCGGTTGGTTGCTTGGTCAAGTAAAAAACATGGTTCAGTATCTCTATCTACTGCTAAAATTGAGTACATTGTTGTTGCTACTTGTTGTACTCAGGTATTATGGATGAAACAAACCTTGAAGGACATTGGAATATTGTTTGATGAACCTATTTCTATCAAATTGGGACAATACTAGTGCAATAAACATTTATAAGAATTTGCAACTGCATTCAAGAACGAAACATATTTTAATTCGATATCACTTCTTAAGGGAGAAAGTTTATGTTTTATGGGGGAGTAGTGGTGTGTGTTGGTGAGTATGTTATGCAATGCCCTTTGCCTTTCATGTCAAAGGGGGAGAGAGTTGTTGTGAGATTTGTTTGAATATTCAAGCATCGTTCAGTATTTCCATCAATGACAAAGGGGGAGATTGTTGGAAGTATGAGTGTGTATGATTGTCAGTGATGTCAGACTTGATTATCCAGATGGATTTTGGTCTAGATATGCTCCTGGTTGTTGCAGTTGTGTTTTTTGCAGGTTTAGTTTGGTATTTTGTTGTTGGTTGTGGTATTTTGATTTGGATAGTTATTTTTGTTTTTTGGTAATTAGTGTGTTTGTTAGACTAGTCTGAAAAGTCTTCAGTGGCCTTTAGCTATGTTGCAATTTAGTGGATGTGATTTTATGACTCATGTAGTATTCTCAGTTTACTTCTCTAGTGGATTCTCTATTTTCCAAGAGAGATTTGTTGATTTATGTTCAAAATATTTAGTTGTGTTATGATTCGATGTGTCCGTTTGGATTATCTTGCTTGGATCATATTCCTTTGGTCTAGATATGCATTGTAGGATGTATTAATAAGTTCGTATGGGTCTCACCATGGCATGTGGAGATCCATGTGAGATTTTTTGCATCAAAAGATGTTCTTTGGCTGACTGATTGCTATGTCTATACATTACATTTGGTAATGACTTTGGTGGATAAGTTAGCATGTGTGAATCGATTCCTCTTGGAAGGATGTATTGTGATGTATTTGGGCTCCTTCTTTCTCCTAGAGTGGACCACTTTGAGTAGTTTTGATCCGCATGACTTATTTTATTTAATATTATTTATTCTATTCTTAGCCAACACTAAATTAAGTTTTCAGTGATCTATTTCATATTTAAGGAGTGTGGTTGGAGAAGTTATATGATGGATTGTGTGTGAATTGATGAGAAGAGTATGCAAATGATATGCAAGCAAATTTGAGATTGTAAAAGTGCAAAAGTCAAAGCATTGAAGGTGATATATTTAGTGAGACGTGGTGGTTATTAGAGATGTTTTCCATGATGTTGGTCACTTGATCTAGTTGTTCAAGGATAATTTCATGTTTAGGAGATCCTTCTCATTTTAAGTTCTATTATTTCCTTTGTTCTTGATTAATAGTGAGTCCTTCGGAAATAGATTGTATCTTGCCCTGAAGCAATGATCATCCATTGTACAACTCCTTGTATCTTTCCTAAGGTAGTGTGTGTTAGCCTTGCAAGTCCATCAAGTGTCGTTGCTCCTTAGCAGTGAGCCTAAAACATTGTAATCATTCATATTCATTTTGTGATTTAGATTCTCACCATGGTTTTTCCCAGTTTGGTTTTTTCATGTAAATCTAGTGTTCACGTGTTGATGGTTGATGATTGATGTGTTGTTGTTGTTGTTTTATTTGATATTGTTTATAATTAACTTGTTTTGAAGTTTCAGATTGATTCACCCCCCCACCTCTTAGTCCTATTGTGTGTTCATTCGACACTTAATCACTTATCATATGCATATTACAATGATCTTGTTGGTAAAATTCTTGAGGATTTGGAGGAGGCCTTAACCAAAAGGAGAAAGGAAGCACTAATCAAAGAATCAAACATTCAAACATATGTATTAGATAAGGTATGTATTCCTTTATCTTGAGATAATGAGCAAAGATTGCCCGAACTCTCAACACAAGGTTCAAAATAAAGGAGAGGGTTAACACAGTCGTGGGAGAAGATCTTGATGATTACCAAATATTGATCAAATAAATAAAAGATGTAACAAAAAAAATTGCAAAGGAACTAAAGAAGCTTCTGTCCTCTCTTCCATAGAAGACAAATACAAGTATCAGTCTAGTGGAGGTTGAAATGAGTGTGCTTGAAGTTGGCAATGCTAAAGTTGCTCTGGGAAGGGAGATAGATGAGCATAGAAGTAGTGATACAAGTCTAGAAATTGTTCTGAACAAGCAAAAGGAAATAGACAAGGGTGTGGAGACATTCATATTGAAGATTCGGGAGAAGGAGAAGAGTCTGAAAAAAAAACAAGTAGAGGAGACAAAGATTGAAGTAGAAAATAATGTGGAGCCTGGTGGAGAATCTTTTGAATCCTCTGAAGATTCTATATTAGATTTATTAAAGCTTCAATTATAGTTTGAACTGATGTTTACTTTAGAGGTACTTCAAGTACCAATATCTCAAGGTTAGGTGAACCTCAACATCTATCTCCCTTACATAAGCTTCATTTGAGTGACATACTTCAATATTGTACTCGCAAGTAGTTTATCAATTCTCATATGCAGAGCATAGATCTCATTGATAATACAATAAATTTTCTTCATGAAATACTTTTGAAAGTGGTTGTGGATGAAAGTTTGACAAGAATGGAGTAGATGTAGTTTCTTCTTGATGGATTGAAGGAACATACTTCCAAACTAGAAGACGCAATTTTGAAGGATGTAGAGAAGAAGATAAAAGAGAAAAGATTAGGAGAGTTGGTAAAAACATGTGTAGTGGCACACATTTGGCCACAAGAAGGCATAATTTTTTTTAGAAGAGTGTAAATGACGTAGTGATGGTATACCAATTTGTCATCAGTGGTCCATATCTACTAAAGATATTAAGGATCAAATAGACACTAAAGAGTCACAAATTGTACAGATAACTAATACGACTTAGATTTGAAGAGGGATGCAGATGGAACTGGTAGGTTTTAGACACAAAAATTTGTACTTAAAGTTGAATCATTTGGTTGATCAGAAGGAGAACATTAATATGTAATTTTTTCATTTGAGAGATATTATAGATCTACAACTCACCAAAATGGTGAGGCTCCTTGAGGACTCTCAGAAGCTTAATTAGGCAGTGAAGGATTCAGATAGCAGTAAGGAGGCAGAGGATCTTCTCTTGATGATTGAAACTTAGTGCTACCTTTTGGCCTCTGCGAGAGATGATTGAAAATCCATTTGGACTTGGCTTAAGGTTAGTTGCAAGGGCATCTTGTCCCCATCTAAGTAAGCTTCTCAGGTTTTGTTGGAAAGACAATTTTGTTCCTGCACAGACATATGCAAATAAGTAGAAGATTGTTGGAGTGCAGTTTTGGATTTTTCTTGCACTCATTTTTCTCATACCCGAAGATGTAGATAGGGGGAGAAATATTGTAGAGATGTTGTACTCCAAGGGAGTTATGAAAAGAACATTGAATTTATATGATACTGTAAAGATGCCCTTTGTCTTTGATGTAAAAGAGGGAGATATATACTATTGTTTTGGAGGTATCACACATGTTTCCATCAATGAAAAAGGGGCATATTAATGCAAATATGAGTAAGTTTTGTCATTAATGTCAAACTTGTTGTCATTGATGTCAACTACCATCTAGAAGTATGTCAGTTGTGTTCTTGAATGGTGTTGTATTATAGTTTCCTTATGTGTTCATATTGGTGTATGAAGATTGATGGCGGTGACTATAGATGATATATGTAGTTGGCTTATATATTTTCTAGAGCATTGAAGAAGTATTCAGGTGTTTGCAAAGATTATGGTTAACTTTGACTATTCCAATGAATAGTTTGTTAGATAGGGTTCAATATTTTGGTCTGCATTGTGCCACATTGATTCTTCTTTACTTGTAGATGTAATTGTTGGTGGATGCAAAATAATGTTAGATCTTAAGTTTCATGTTCCTATTTGATCCACAATTGAGTTGGTGATGGTTTGAGTGTCAGTCATGTATAAATAGTGTACATGTTTATAGGAATGTTTCACACTCCTCTGTCTTCAAAAGTTTGTGTTGTGTTTGGACCTTGATATAGTGTTGTTGTTGTTGTTAGGTGATGCCATTTTGTGCATCTATAGGTGTTGTGGATGTTTGCATCATATTTTGTGTATGCTTGGTTGGATTGTATTATTGGTTCTATCTTTTAGAGATAAACTGAATGATTTTGGTCTGTGTGGTATTGTACAAAATTGAAGGTGATGATTTGGGATCAATAGGAAGGTGTGTTGACATGGTGTGATGCTTCATACATTTTTTTTCCCTTCCAAATTGCTTTTGAAAATATTTTTGTGGTTGACTGTTTATACTCTAGACACGTTACATTTAATTAGGCCGACCTAATTGATGTATCCTTTTGTTAGAGATGATATATAAGGGGTGAGATATTTTGGAGGATTGTAGGAGTTGAATGAGAACTTATGTATGGTGTGTTGAATAAGAGCAATGATACACAATTGCAGATAAGTAGTAATGAAGTTAGTTTTAGATGTTTAGACAGTGAATTGTAATCAACATTTTATAGGATGCATATCTCTTTAGTGCAACAATAATTAGTTATTGTAATAAAATCAAATGCATCTTTCCTTGAATAAGTGATCTTGAGTATTTTTTAAGTCCATTGTATCTTATCCTATGGTTGTGTGCTTTAGCCTGCAAGTCTAAATCAAGATAAGTGAGCTTCCTTGGCCAAGAGCCTATAACTTTGTATTGATTTTTCATATAGTGAGATAGTTCTCACCGTGGTTTTTCCCACATTGGGTTTTCCATGTAAAAATCTCATTGTTCTTGTGTGATTGATATTTTTTTTTAGTTTTTTACTTCTACACATGTGATAATTGGAATGAATGGTTATTTTTTAATATATGTTGATCCCCCCCCCCCCCACTCTCAACATTGAGAAGTGTTCAATAGTTTTTATGGTAACTTGTGTTTTGTTTCCTTTTTTTGAATTATGTTTGCATAATCTATCTAGGTTTGTTTTGTTTAGAATGGGGAACTTTTGTCTTATATTTGTTTCCTACATTTGAAATCTAAACTAGTGCATATAGTATTCTATTTTAAAGAGTAGGGTAATTGTTAGTCATCTTAAACATTTTTTTACATTGTAGCATACGTATTATTTCAATATAATGTGAAGTGTTACAACCAATCTTGTTTGATCATGTATTGTGGAATTAAAAGCAACCATAGAGGAGATTCTAATGGGGATGGATTACATATGTTTGGGAAGGTCTTTTTGAGAAGTATTGTGGTTTTTAGTTATCATGTAGTTATCATAATAATTATGTACGCTTTCTATTCATGTTAATAAAAAGTATAAGTCATGAGAATATGGTTTTTAAATTAAGTAATTTAGTTTATAAGTTATTTTTATGTATACCTAATTATGGAACATAAAGGATAAAGCTTAATTTATCAAAACATTTTTCATTGTTCATATACATGAAATCTAATTCAAAATGTAGTGCAATAAAAAATTGTCTTAGGAGTTATTATGTGATTGAATGATTATTTTAAAATATTTTAATTTTATCAAATTTTATTAGAGGTTAAAATGGGTTGAGGTTGATTTGCTTCCTACATCAAAGCTTAAATAAGTAATATTTTAAAGATAAAAAATGAGATTTTTAAAATTAAACAAGGTTGAGAAAACTGTGCATTAAAATAGTCAATTCATAGAAATAATATAAAAATCACTAAAAAATAAAATAAAAGGAAACAATATATTCTTAAATAAACAATATGAGACTTTCCATGCCCTACTTGATACCATTATTTTGCATTGTCTAATATAAATTGTGGATGTTTTGGAGGCTTGCATGGTTGATCTTTCTTTCTTCACCACAAGAAGCTCATGTTTATATAACATGACATTTGTGCCTAATGTGATTTCTTCAATAGTCTAACTTATAATTTGGTTATGTATATGTTGTATTTATTGAGAAAACTCAATGTTGGACTAGAGAGTTTATTAAATGAGATTAGATAGAAGTACAAATATAACGAAATTTATCACAATAATAAAAAGTCTTAACTTCCACAAGTTCGTATGTGATTTAATTATTAATTATAAGATTTGGGAAATTAACATCTATCTCGAAGGTCATTCCTTGCATTGTTATGTGTATTGTCTTTATAGTGTAAGGTATTGCAACAAGCACTACCTTGATCATGTAGTGTGGAACCAATATCAATTATAGAGGATAATCTATTAATGATAGAAAAAATATGATTGATAAGGTTTTTTTGAGTAGTATTGTGGTTTGTAGTTATCATGATAGCTATCACAATAATGATATATTTTTAATTTATGTTAATAATAATAATAAGACATTTTTGTTGTTGTAATCCAATAACACTAAGAGGGGGGGATGAATCAGTGTTATATCGGGAAGTTCAATTTTAACCTTATTAAAACATGCATACACCAACCGGTATACCAGTACATACAAAATTGAAAGAAGTAAAGAAACTAATAAGCCAATCACATAAATGAGAACCATAACACACAAAATTATAGGTGGAAAACCTCAAAGAGGAAAAACCAGGATGGGATTTGTGACCCACAATATCAATCCACTGGCCATATGAAGAGATATTACAAAATATAAGGGGCTTGCACTTGCAGGAAGGCTTATAACCTAGAGCACACTGCTCAATCACAAAAGGAGCCTCACTGACTACATATAAATCCCGACTACAATCCGGAGAAGTGTTGAACTGCTAAGATAACATCTTCTATGCTAGAATACAATTCTAGTTTAAGCTCTATCTGTTCCGGTCTGAAACCCTAAACCCTTTGCTGGAATAACCCTTACATAAATATCCTCACATACATAATCTCTCTAATATATTTTGCATTCTATCACATCCACAAATCCATCACCATATCTCTTTTAAAATGATCTAATCCAACTGACCTATATATCCTATACAACTTATCATGTCTTATGTCGGCTTACAAAGATTATTACAATATCAAATTACATGTTGGCTAGATAACATAAATACATGAATATCAAAATCAATTGCGGATGTCGGACTCCAATACCGATAACCATATTCTAAACCATGTCGGCCTGCATTGCCGATAACCAAAGAAATCCTTCTATCCATCGATGTCAGTGCAGGTGCCGGTGAAGTGTTTGTGAAGTGCCTACCGGTACTCAACTGAACTAAAACATGAAGTCGGAACAAGATACCATGTTGCCATCAATGACAACATAGTGAGACCAATCAATTCAGTGTCAATTTCCAACATTTGTATAATTACTTTAGTATGTTTATAATACTATTTATAGGTAAATACTTTTTATCAAGCAAAAAAAGAAGAAGGCATGAGGAGATCATTTTTGGAAGATGTAATCGTAAACACATAAAAAATTTCATTAAAAGTGTCCTCTTATCAAATCTCATTTTTCTAATCATCATCAAGGTGTATCCATTATAATATTAATTTCTCATTCTTTGTTATACTATTCATTATATTAATATTCATATCCGTATTCCATTATTTCCATAAACCATTATTCTCTATATTATAATATATTCATTCTCCATTATATTATTAATATTTATATCATCAATTCATTAAATCTATTAAATAAATATATATTTCATCATTCCATCTATTTAAAATAAACAATAAACACTCTTTACCACTTACCATTTCCCATTACCACCTATCTTATCTCCTCACCACTCATTCTTTGTATACCACTAATCTTCCATTATCCCATATTTCTCTCGATGCATGATTTCTCCTTGAGGACAACTATAAAAACTCAACCCCTCTCTCATTTCAACCATCTAGCAATCTAGTGTTTAGTCTATCTTTGTATTTTTCATTCTTGTTATCTCGCATTTTGCTTTTTTTTTCAATCATCTTACATTCATCATCTCGAATCTTCATCCACCATAGCCTCTTGTGTGTGTGCTTCAAAGAGCATCATTCTTGAGCACAAGACCTTGGTTGATGGAAGTGCAATGGAGTGATATTTTTTGTTTAATGCATGCGTGTGTGTGATTTTATTTTGGTTTTGCATGTGTGTTAGCTTGCAGGTTCTCCATTGTTTGATGTTGGAAAAAACTAAATCCATGATTTAGATTTTTGTTTCCTCTATCTGCAGTAATTTTTAATAAGTAATTTTGTGTAAATTATTCATGAAATATATGGTTTACATGTTGGTTTTAGTGGTGTTATCAAACACTTTTCATTGCTTAAACATGTGAAGCCTAAATCAAGATTTGGTGTAGTCAAAGATTTTTTTAAAACATTTTAAGTTGTGTCAAAGTTTATCCTAGCTTTAGATATGGCTTAAGGTTATTTTGCTTCCTAAATGAAATCTTGTAAATATAAATTTCTAAAGATAAAAATGATATTATTTTAATTAAATAAGGCCAAGAAAGGTTACATAAAAAAACTCAAATCACATAAGTAATAGCAAAATAATTATAAAAAAATGCAAGGAAAATATATATTCTTAAATAAGCAATGTGGAACTTTTCACACCTTGCTTGACAGCAATATTTTACATTATCCAATGAAGAGTGTGGATATATTGGAGGTTTTCTTGGTTGGTCCTCCTTTCATTCATCATGATAAGAATCTTGTATGTTTAGGACACAAAGTTTAAACTTGATGTGATTGCTTCAATGTGTTTGGTAAGCTCTTCTTGATGAGACTCTAGCTTGTGATTTGTTTATCTCCCTATTACCTCAATTGAGAAAACTCGTTGTTGGAATAGAGATTATATCGAACAAGATTAGATAAATCTATTTCATCTAAAATATCATAGAATCATAATCATTACTTTTAGAAATTCAAGGAAAAAATTGCAATCATATAATTATCTCAATTTCAACAATTTTGTATGTCGCTCTCTTTAATTTTTAGGGTAGGGTGGTTGAGATCTATCTTAAGAGGATTTTTTTGTATCATCATGTGTATTGTCACTATATAGTTCAAGGTATTCCAACTACTATTACCTTGGCCATGTATAGTAGTGCTAGAAGCAGCTATAGAGGATCTTCCACAACTAATGGAATACACACATTTGATAAGATATTCTTGAGTTGTATTGAGGACTTCATTTACTGCAATAATAATCATACTAATGAGATATATTTTGTATATATGTTAATAATCATTATAAGGCATAAGGAAGTATCTTTTGGAAGATGTAATTTTATATAAGTGATTTTTTATGTAAAATTAATCATGCATTTATAGTTTACAACTTGATTCCAATCGTGCTATCAAACATTTTTAGATGTTTATGCATGTTAATTCCAAATCAAAGTGAACAATGTGATCAAAATTTAGTTTAGGTGTTATTATGTGATTGTACAAATATTTTGATTTTCTTTAAATTTTAACAAAGTTTTAAATGGGTTGGGGTTACGTTGCTTCATATAATAAATCTTATACAAATAATTTTTTCACAACATGATAATTTTATTGAACTGGGTTGAGAAATTTTACACTGAAAGTCTCAAATTACATAAATAGGAGAAATTTTGGATAAATATTTTGTTTAGAAAGTAAGATTTGGTTAAAGTTCGTAAATAACAAGCCCCAATAAAAAAGATCAATTATTTTTGCTAAATATCACGAACAAGCAATTCATATTGATTCAGACCTACACCATGATCATATTGGAGGATTTGATCAGCTACATCATAGTCATAATATATTCAATTTCTTCTTTCATGGATGCATACTCAAATGCATAAAGTTGATCAATTTCATCTTCATAATAATCAATAACACCTTCCTCACTATAGATATATTCCTCCATTTTAGATAAGGAAACTACAACTTTAGGTGGATCATGTGGGACATAGTATCTTTCATACCACAATAAAATATTTTGAAGTGTAAATTATTCCTTCACAAAGGGTATGGGGTTTCCTTATCTTGTTTCTTCAGATTATTTTTCTTATGAGCCATTTTTTTGTCTTGTTGTTGTGATCTTTTGGACCAATGTATTATATGGTTTGTTAAATGAATATTGATCTTCATTAAAATGTGTTACACTATAATGATGTGGTAGATATTTATCATTCCAAGTTGATACCTTCTAATATAGAGCATTCATAACACCCATCAACCTATCTAGCTTCTCTCCATTGATGAGAGGATTCCTTAAAAACCCTTCTATTTAGTTGTGAGATTTTAACATCTAATCTCTTGATATGTGTAGTCATCATACAATGTCTATGGTTATGTTTGATAGTTTTGGTTATCCGACTATGTATTAATTGTTCTTTTTTATTATCAGTTACAAGCATTGGTTGGTCGATGGTTGTGTTCCTCTTTGCAAAGGTCGGGTCCTTTAAATATAATGTGTCTAGACACCTAAACCTATCCTTTGATTAAATAAATATTTATTATTTTTTTAATTATTTTATTCTAGTGTCTTCTCTTAATGATTTATTTATTTAATTAATTAATTGACTAAGCCTCTTCTTTCTAATTTAAATAAATATTTTTTTTATCTATTTAATTATTCTAACCCCACCTTATTAATTAAACAAATACTTTTATTTATTTAATTAGTTCACTTAACTTTTTCCTGTTTAATCCTAGCCCTCCATCTTGTTCACTTGGACATTAATCTAAATTTGTAGGCATGTGACAAGTGTTAATTGTCTCTTCATTCACTTTGTGTTTTCTCCAAAGTCAACTCACTTCTTAATCTCCTCCCTTCATCTTTATGTACCACTCAATCTTGTTGATTCTCTTTCATATATGTGATCTTGGCCATTCATATTTTAACCTCTTAATTTAATCCTTTGATTCTCTTGGATGTTTCTATAGAAGATGAGGCAGGAGCATCCCTGGTTCATGGCAATCTTGCATCAACCAAAAATATTTTCTTCTTAGTTTGTTTCTTGTTTTGTAGTTTCAACACTTATTTCTACATTTCTTTGTATTTGCTCACCAGTCTTGCAAAGATGGATTTTGTTCATGGACATGTTCATCTACCTTATCCTAAGTCCGCAGGATGTTTGGATCTTTTTCCGACAAGTTATCGCTTCTAGAATCTGAGACAATTTTCTGGCTTGGAACATCAGAACCACTTGGACCTATTTGCTATTGGCGAATCTTGTAGATCATTTCCATAGATGGCGGAGTTTCAATTCGTTGTTTCCAATGTTCCTTGGTGTGTGGCTGACCTTCCCTTGGGTTTGCACTTCATTCTATGGATTTTACGAAGGGATCTCTTTGGCAGAGGTCGACCTTATTGTTTTACTCGTTACATCTTGTTCATCGACATTTGTTTCATCTTGGACCGATGCGGATCATTATTGATCATATAAATCAATGTAATTTTGCATATGTAAATAATTTCTTGGCACATAGAAGAATAATCATAAGGTTAGGAGATCCAAAGTTGGCTTGCATTCTCGCTTGAGCCTGGATATTGTATTTGAGCATGTATGTAATCAAGCATGTGTGTCAAATCTTGTGAGCCCGCATGTTGCTGGCAAATTGTAATTGATTTTAATGATATAATAAAGTCTATTCTGCATTGCCTCCATCACATTGTGTCACTTTTGTTGTGTTAACTCTTGTTGCACGGTCTAAAATGTTCTCTTTGAGGACCCTTCTACCATGACTGCACCAGAAGAGTCTTCTTCCTTGTCATTTGATCAATCCATAATTATTATCGTACTATCATAATGCCAAAATTATTCTAGAGCATACCTCATCATAAGCATAGTCATACCTCATCACAACCACACTCCATTCTTTCATGACCTCTTGAGAAAGTGTAACACAAATATGAGAGCAACCATCATCAATACAAGATTATGGAATATAGGAGAACAATGGAGACAAGCCTACAATGTGTGTGATGATATAATTTTGGTTATTTTATGTTATTTTTGTGCAAGGTAGATCTCTTTATTGATTGTTTGTTGGATTAATTTGTAAATCTAGGTTAGTGGCTGGCTTAGTTAGGGTTTACAAATAGGTCACAATAAAACATACACAATGTGTTCCATCAAGGATAGTAGTATGATTTTAGTTGGCTCAACTTCAATCCTTGGATGATCATCTTGGGTCTTCTTCTATAATAATTTCATGTGAAAATAAATATATTTACTCCTATAGTTGGTATGCATTGTCATCTTTATTATTATTTCATGTATTTAATTTATCACATATAGTAGTAAACATTTGACATCATTATCTAAAAAAATTGAGTCTAATTTGAATGATACATGCCCTTATATCCCAATAAAGGTAAGAAGAGGCCACAAGGCACCGATCAAGACCAATTGATTAGGTAATATTTAAGGATTATATAAAAAAGAGAATGAAGAAGACGATTACAAGAAATATTTGAGGAAAATTGAGTTAGACGATTCCCAAGTCAAAGGCCTTCTTGAGAATGAAGTAAAAGTTGAAGTGTTAGCTACAATCATAGTTAGGAAGAAAGGTAGACATTAATTGAAGAATGCACACAATGTAAATAGAGAGAGTGGGAAGAAATTTCCAGAAACCTACTACTCCTTGACAAAGTATGCCAAGACCTTATCAGCCAAGCAAGACGATCATTCGTACAGACAACATAGGATGTCAAAGAAGAATAAAGAGACCCTAGAAATGAATTAACTAAATAATTTAATAATAATATATGCTACATCATATAACTATCCATCTTGAGTAAAGAGACGATAATTGGAGGATCCGAGCCAAAGACACCCAAATGAAAGTAGTATGGAAATGATCCTCATGATAATCGAAGTGTAGAGGATGTTGAAGGTGGACAAGTGGAGGAATAATACATGGTCATGAGTGCAGGATAAGCACAAAAATATATAGAGAAAAACAATCCATATAGGTCTAATGCACAAGGAACATATTGAGAAAAGATGATGGTGACTTAGCCAGCTAGTCTGAGTGTAGAAAGATAGTCTGAGCATAGAAAGATAGAAACTTCCAAAATTTATGTGGAATGGATTGGAGGATCTGATGAGAGACTACAAAATATGTGAAATAATATGGATAGGGAGCATAGGAAAGACAAAAACTATTGTGTGAGAGCATTTCCAATAATGTTATAAGGTATAGCCATTGACTAGTTTATAGAACTTGATGAAGAATCTACAACCTCTTGGGACACATTGAAGAAGGCATTCAAGGTAGAATTCAAACTATTGAGAAATGATAATGAGATTGTGGAAGAAATTAACAACAAGTAAGGGAATTGTGAGACCACGCGATCTTACAATTGTAGTCTCAAGGAGTTGCTTATAAAGTTAGAGAACTAGTCGATCATTGAGATGAAGTGATGGTTCATCGAGGGACTCATCCTCTCGTTGTGCAAAAAGGTGAAAGTAGTGGCTCAATCCTCATACATTGATGCTTGCAATCAAGTGATGGAAATCAAGAGTGAAAAAAAAACATCCTCCCTAAGGAAGAGGAAGATGAATGATGATGAAAGCATCGAAGACAGTGGTGACCAAGAATGAAAATGTTTTAGGCCCTAGAATGGGATATGATGAGAATGATGAAAGAATTGAAGGAATAGAAAGGAACCAATAAAAAAAATGATGAACTTTGGAGTACTAAGTGCGAAATTGAGGAACACAAAAGGTAATTATCCTAAAAAGATGTTTTGTGAGATTTGTCAGATTATGGGTCATTTAATAAAGGAGTGCCCATATAATATATTTAAATACTAGGAGTACATAAGTGCTCTTTACCCAAGGAGAGTCATCCACTCCATCAAAGCCACAAAATGCAACATCAAGCAATTATAAAAATCAATGAGGAGGGCAAAATCAAATACATTTCAACTCCAAAGGATGTCCTATCATATAGTGCCAACTGTTGGATATCAGAGTTGTTGGGATATGTTGTTTTCAATGATGTCAACATATTCTTGTGTTGCAAAGATTTGGTATGTTGCAGAGAGATGTTCTGGTGATCTATTGCAGATGTGTTGATGCAGTTTATTGGGTTTTGAGATACTTATCTCTAGTTGATTCAGTATGAGTTTTATGATTCTATGTGGTGATTTGGTTGAGTTATGTGATTCGGTATGAGGATTGGTTTTTTGAGTGTTCTATATTGTAGAGTGGTGGTATTTGATCCATATTCTAGAATGATTATATCTTGAGTTGTAGTTTTTGGAGTGTTCTTAGGACATTCATGTGTGTCCTTTGATTGGATAGTTCATGATTTTGAACTTTTCAAGCATATCTTTCAATTTGTCAGTTGGTGTTCTTGAGCTCCAGTGTTGTAGTAATGATGAATCTTGTTATCCGAGATGTTGTAGTGATTGTAATGGAATTAACGTTGCTTTTTGATGTTCTTTGATCTTGTGATATGCTTTTTGGTGGTCCACATTGATCGCGGTGCACATTAATGAAGATTTTATTGGTCTGGTGGTATTCTTTGTGTTATGCGACATATTTGGTGGTGTAGTGTATTGCAGATGATCTTGGTGAATTATTTGTTGGTGTAGCGTGTTTGAGGATTTGATTTGGGTCCTTTCTATGTCGGCAATGATATTGTATTGGTCCGATTATGGATTTATGTATCGTGTGATGTAATTTTATAATTAGGTCTTATGTGTTGAGCTGACCTTAAGGGTAAGGTTGATTAATTGTATAATAGGCATTGTAATCATGTAAGTTGAGTGTTTGCGATGTTTGCGTGTGTCTAAGGTTATTGTATATGCGAACAAGCATATTTTTCATTTAGAATTATGGAGAGGAACATGTAAGAGTTGTTGTGCAGACAGTGTGTTTCACCAGAACTGTAATCAAGCATTTGGAGATGCTATTCTTTCAGTACATGTAATCCGGATTATTTTGCGATCTTTGTAAGGCAGTGAGCCTTCCTCAAGGTTGTAGCCCTTCTTGTTTTGAGCAATGAGCTCTAGGCAATGTGCCTGAATGCATGTGCATTCCCCATTGCAATATTTACACATTACTACACAGTATCATCTTATTGTGGGTAGGTTCCCTCCATGGTTTTTCCCTTAACTAGGTTTTCCAAGTAAAAAATCCATGTGTTATGTGTGTTGTTGATGGTGTTTATCTTTTCTATTAATATTCTTAATTAGATCTAAAGTTAAGGTTAATTTGGTTGAGTTTGGTGAAAATTGATTAACCCCCCCTCTCAGTTTTCCTGCATTGTTGTTGTCCTACTATCAACAATTGGTATTAGAGCTAGATCCTCTAGAAGGAGCTTGATTGCTTGAGGAGATTTGGGATGGAAGTTGTTGTTTTCAAGGAGAGTTCAAGATTTGATGGAACTAATTAATCTATATGGAAGCATCCAATGGAATCTCACCTAAACTATCTTGGAGAAGATTATTGGAATATTACAAAGAATGCATACATTGTTCCTCTGACTGGTCCTATTACTGCTGATGAGATTAAAGTTGTTGAACATAACATAAGAGCTAAGGAGGCATTGTTGAGTGCCTTGACTGATGCAGAGATGACTAATGTGATGGGTTTGTAGATGACACATGAGATTTTAGTGAAGCTTGAAACCCTATATGAAGGAGATAAACATGTGAAAGTTGCTAAATTGCAGAGCTTGAAAGGAAAGTGTGAGATGCTAAAGATTGGAGAAGATAATAATATTACATCCTTTATGGCTAAAGTGAATGATCTTGTATTGAACATCAGATGTTCTAGTGGTGTTCTTGAAGAAGATGAGATTGTGACTGAAGCGTTGAGATCTTTACCTTCCGCTTATAAACACAAAGTTGTTGCTATTGATGAGATCCAAACTATGACAATTGTGACAATAGATGCTGGTTGGAAATCTTGTTGCTTTTGAATTAAGAAAACTTGGTGAATCACATGGTAAAACTGAGATTGCATTTAAAGCTACTATATCCGGGAAGCAAAAGTATGATTTGGGAGAAAGTTCAACTACGGTATCCAGATATGAAAGAGAAATGAGAGAGATGGAAGAACAAGAAAGAGAGTTGGAAGAGCTTGAAGCACTTATTGCCAAAAGATTGCCTAAGGGAGCCGATAAGTATGAGGAAAAGTTACCTTTGAAATATTTTTCATACAATAAGATTGGTCATTTTGCTTCTAGGTGTCTTGAGAGAGCAGAAAGTGTCTAAGTATGATAAGCCTTAAAATCCTAACCGAAAGTATAGATATTAAAAGAAATGTTATTATGCTATTGATGAAGGTGTAACAAATGAAGAGTCTGAGAAAGGTAATTCTAAAGATGAATTTGTGTCCATTGCTATCAAGGAAGATGATATGATATCTACTGATTCGACAGGTTGTGTTGTTGAAGAGAAATCTCTGGCTGCTAAGATTGATGAGAAAAATAAATGGGTGATTGACAGTGGTTGTTCACATCATATGACATGAGATAAAGGTAAATTTGTGAATATGGAGAAGTATGATGGTGGTGTAGTGATATTTGGAGACAATAAAGCTTGTGTAATCCATGGTAGAGGTTCTATTTCTCTTGATGGTAAGCATAATACTGATGATGTTTTATATGTTGAAGGTTTGAAGCATAATCTTTTGAGTGTTGGATAGATGGTTGATAAAGGATATGATTTGTAATTCAAGAATGGGAAATGAAAGATCTTAAATAGCTCTGGTATAGAGATTGCATCAGGTACTAAGACTAAAGGTAATATCTTTCATTTGAATGCTGGTGAGAAAAGTTATTTGATTGCTTAGATTGATGAGAGTTGGTTGTGGCATAAGAGAATGTCTCATGTTAACTTTGATTGTATGATTAAGACTAGTTCTACTCAAGCTGTTAGAGATCTACCTAAGATCGTGAAGCCTACTAATTCGATATGTAATGAATGTCAATTGGGAAAGCAAACAAGAATTTCTTTCAAGAGAAAATTGTATACATCTAATGGATTGTTAGATCTTGTGCATACTGATTTCTATGGACCTTCTAGAGTGAGAAGCTTGCAGGGAGATAGATACTTTATGTTGCTGATTGATGACTATTCTAGGATGATGTGTGTTGCTTTTCTAAGGGAGAAATTTGAAGCACTGGAGAAGTTCAAAATATTCAAAGCTAAAGTGGAGATAGAGACATAATTGAAGCTGAAGTGTCTGAGGTTTGACAGAGTTGGAGAATTCACCTCCAATGGGTTTCATTCCTTCTGTGAAGAGAATGGAATCAGAAGACAATTATTTTCCCTAAGAACCGCTCAACAGAATGGAGTTGTTGAAAGGAAGAACACAATTGTTTTGGATGCTACTAGAACTATGTCGATTGAAGGAAATGTTCTGCATATCTATTGGAGAGAATTTGTTAGCACTTCTATATACACATTCAATCGAGTGCATATAAAAGGTGGTTTTGGTAAGATTCCTTATGAGCTATGGTTTGGTCATGTTCCTACAATTAGATATTTCAGAATCTTTGGAAGCAAATGTTATATCAAAAGAGATGAGGATATGGGAAATTTTGATGCAAGATGTGATGAAGAAATCTTTTTGGCATATTCTACTAAGAGAAAATCCTATTGATGTTACAATAAAAAACTAAGAAAGATAGTGGAAAGTGTAAATGTGAAGGTTGATGATAATCATGAAAAATAAATTAGAGCATGCGGATATGAGTCTTATGATCACGATGTTACTTCAAAGAAAGTTCAGATTGAGAGCATGAAGTAGAGCGATCTAGTAGAGATGGATTTAGTGAATGAAGATGTTGATGCAGGTGAAGGAGTTCATGAGCCTAAGAATTAGAATAATCAGAAGACCCCGAGGTATGTAAGATTAAATCATTTAGAAAATAAAATTATTGGTGATAAAATTAAAGGTGTGATGACTAGGAGAAGGATTATTGCTGAAGCTTGTAAAGATGAGATTTACATAAAATTTATGGAAGAAGAGTTAAATCAGATTGAGAAGAACAAAACATGGGAACTTGTTTTGAGACCTAAGGACAAGAATGTAATTGGTACTAAATGGGTGTTCCAAAATAAGCTGAATGAAGTTGGAGAAGTTGTTAGAAACAAAGCAAGACTGGAATGTAAGGGATATTCACAAATGGAAGGTATTCATTTTGAGGAGAGTTGCTTTGGTAGCTACAATTGAAGTTGTTAGACTATTTCTTGCATATGCTGCTCATAAGAAATTCAAGGTATATTAGATAGATGTGAAGTCGTCCTTTTTGAAAAGGAGTTGGAAGAGGAAGTCTACATTGAGCAACCAGATGGATTTTCATTGACAAATGAAAAAGACATGGTATGTAGATTGAAGAAAGCATTGTATGGACTTAAACAAGCCCCTAGAGCCTGGTATGCTAGATTGGACAGGTATTTGATGAAATTGGGATTTTGTAAAGGTACTGCTAATAGTAATTTGTAATTCAAGATTGATAATGATAACATTTTGATTGTTCAAGTTTTTGTTGATGATATTATTTTTGGAGGAGATGATGATTTGAGTAAGAAGTTTGCTGATGATATGCAAAAAGAGTTTGAGATGTCTATGATAGGTGAGATGAAATTCTTTATGGGATTGAAAATTTCACAAAATAATAGTCATTTTCATATTTCAATCTAAGTATGTGAAGGAATTGTTGAAGAAGTTTGGGTTAGATGATTCCAAACCTGTTGGAACTCCTATGGTGATTGGATGTAAGATGTCAAAAGATGATGAATCTCTGAAGGCTAACCAAACCTTGTATAGATCTATGATTGGTGAACTACTTTACTTGACTTAGACTAGGCCTAACATTATGAGTGTCGTATGCCTTGTTGCTAGATTTCAAGTTGATCCTAAGGAAAGTCATGTTATTGTTGTGAAGAGGATATTTAGATACTTGAAGGTTACATTTGATTATGGTTTGTGGTATCTGAAGGATGATGCTTTCACTTTAAATACTTATACTGATGCTAATTGGGCAGGTGATATTGATGACCGCAAGAGCACTACCGATGGAGAATTATTTTTGGGTAAGAAATTGGTTGCATGGACAAGTAAGAAACAAGATGTTGTTTCTTTATCTAATGCAAAAGCTAAATACATTATTGTTTCTAGCAACTGTACTCAGGTTGTTTGGATGAAGTAGATATTGAAGGATATTAGAGTTGTTTATAATGAGCCTACTGTCATATATTATGATAATTCTAGTGCTATTAACATTTTTAAGAATCCAGTGTTGCATCCTAAGACAAATCATGTATCAATAAAGTTTTATTTTTTGAGAGAGAAAATTACTGATAAGGAAATCAAATTGGAGTATGTATCTACAAAAGAACAGATTGCAAAATATTTCACTACCTTTGTATGTAGAAACATTTGTATATCTAAGAAATAAGTTAGGGGTGATTGCCCCTCCAACTATGAACTAGATGCATTGAGTTGCATTGAATATTTCATTAATGCGCACCACAATTGATGAGGACCACCAAAGCACATAGTACAAGATTAGAGAACATCAACAAACAACGTGAATTCCATCGCAATCACCGCAACATCTCGGATAACAAGATTCATCGTATTATGTGACATATTCGATGGTGTAGTGTGTTGCAGATGATCTTGGTGAATTATTTGTTGGTGTAGCGTGTTTGAGGATTTGATTTGGGTCCTTTCTATGTTGGCAATGACATTGTATTGGTCCGATTATGCATTTATGTATCATGTGATGTAATTTAATAATTAGGTCTTATGTGTTGAGTTGACCTTAAGGGTAAGGTTGATGAATTGTATAAATAGGCATTGTAACCATGTAAGTTGAGTGTCTACGATGTTTGCGAGTGTCTAAGGTTATTGTATGTGCGAACAAACATATTTATCATTTGGAATTATGGAGAGGAGAAGAGAAGAGTTGTTGTGCAGACACTGTGCTTAATTAGAACTGTAATTAGGCATTTGGAGATGCTATTCTTTTAGTTCATGTAATACGGATTGTTGTTCGATCTTTGTAAGGTAGCGAGTCTTCCTTAGGGTTGTAGCCCTTCTTGTTTTGAGTTGTGACCTCTAGGCAGTGTGCTTGAATGCATGTGCATTCTCCATTGTAATATTTACACATACTATTGCAGAGTATCATCTTATTGTGGGTAGGTTCCCATCGTGGTTTTTCCCTTAACCAGGTTTTCTATGTCAAAAATCCATGTGTTATGTGTGTTCTTGATGTGGTGTTTATCTTTTCTATTGCTGTTCTTAATCAAATCTAAAGTTAAGGTTAATTTGGTTGAGTTTGGTGAAAATTGATTCACCCCACCTTAGTTTTCCTGCATTTTTGCTACCTTGCTATCAACATCAATAATATAGTGAATGGGGATACTTTGTGAGAGATTGCCATAACAAGTAGGACAAAGTCCAATCATTACAAAAATGGTGTGGACCAGGTGATCACAAAGACAATAATTGTTTGAAACAAAAGGGTATCAATTTGTTGAATGTGGAGGAGAAAGACAAGGATGTTCTAGCAATGACCAGATAACATACAAAGAAGGAAATTTATAGTCTCTCACGTGGAGAAGGAATGACTCCAAGAAGTCTAAGAAGAAGTAGAACAAGAAATAGAAAAGGAATGAAGAACCTCCAACCAAACTATAAGTACATCAACACAATCAGAGTTAGAGAAGAATATAGTATGACAGATGCTATAGACAACCATAATAGTCAACATGGAAAACCTTCTTCAAACCATGTTGCAAATAAGAGTGACAATTACCGACACGGTTAGTGATGACCAAAGGAAGTGACAAGAAGACCTAAGTAAATATATGATGGTATATTTTACACCTGAGGGTGAAAAATTCATTGATACAATGTTACTAAAGCCAATTTTTATTCAAATGGAAATCATTGGGAAGAACCTAACAAATACAATCTGTAATGGTGTAATTTAGAATTATGGTCTTGATTAAGATAATAAAACCACTAATAATTCAATTTAACCATAATAATGGGAAAGAGGGGTGAACCTAATAGATATAGCCTCAATCCACCTAAGGAGAGGGCTGAAAGTCTAATTAGTTCACCTAGATTAGGGTTTTCCTCTTTTCTAGGTTAAAATTGATTGATAATCATTAATTAGGGGGAAAAAATAAATAATTGAAGTAAATCATTGCAAACAAATTGCTAAAAATATCCCACAGAGCCACAAACTAAGATCTGGGTAGAAGAAGATGTTTAGAACCTATTCCCAGAAGTTCAACTTGATTTTTCGAGACCAAGTAGTACAAATCCACCCTGACCCCCCAAATTTTATGTCGTCAAAAGCTGAACCTGTTCATCATTGTTGATTTTTTTGAAATTTTTGAGTACAACTCCTACACCTATTCCCTACACACAAAAATATAGGAAATATGTTGGGAATAAGGGTTTGCCTTAGGTCAAACCTTGTTTTTGGAATTCACCACGAAATTGAAATGATAAATGTAATGAAAGATTGTAATAAAATACCTTCCTTTTGAAGGAAAGACTAGATTTGATATACCTTGATGAAGTTTTGTTTGACTCTCACAAAAAGGTTCTAGGGTTTCATGTAGAATGTCTTCATAAAACATTGGTCATGGATTCCATCTTCAATACTTGAACTTGACTTCACTTCTACTCCAATGCTTGATGAATGATTGATTGCTTTCTCACTTGAGTTTTGCAAAGTATAATTGAGATCATAGAAGAAGGTAGGTTTCAAATGAGAGGGGTAAACCTCCTTTTATACTTGACTACCTGAAAAAATTTAAATTTTTGGAGTAGTGCGACATGGGATCCAATTTACCACTCCTTTGACATAACTGTTGTAGGGTCCAAAAATGGGTCTTGATTAGGAGGACCAAGGCGTTGGGCACCCTGGTCCTGAAAAATCAAGACTCAACATGAGGGGGAGATAAATGAAATAATGAAAATACAAGTTTAATGAGTTGCGTGAGCAAAATTAGTACAATTATCGGGTATTAGAATTTGGAACATAAAAGTGAGGCTTAGGCAATGATGAAATTTTAATTGAGTACAATTTACATGGCTACATTTAGCCCCCACTTTAGTAGGAGTATGAGACTAAGCACACTTGCAATAAAGTATAAAGTTGCATTCAAAAACTTTCACCAAGATATCAAAGAGACAAGATGGGCTCATCCCCTAGGGACTTTAGGATCATACTACTTTGATATCCAGATAAAAGGGACAACATATGAAAGAGAAATAGAGAAAATGACTACACTAGCCTAGTAATATTTACTTACTATGAGTCAGGAAAAAAAAACCAAATTATAAAGAAAAAGGTCCAGTTTGATAAGTAACTTGATTATCAAAACATGTCATGGTGTGTGCATATAGTGTAACATTGAGCAGAGTGTACGCCTCCATGTTAAAGTGATTGCATGCGCCTTATTGGGAGCAATTGCATTAAGGTAGAATGCATCCAAAAGAAAATAATTTTATCACAAAGAGATGCCCCCAAGAAAGGATAAATCAAAGGATAAAGGTCACAAAACATATAGGAAAAAGAACATAAGAGATCCACTATTGTGGGGTTAGTATGCTCTTATAATAAATAATGTATATCATGAATATTTGTATTGAATTAACCTCTTCCCCCAAAGATAGCAGAACTACAAACACAATGGAAGAAGAGCACAAGTGTCTTTTTAAGTCAACATGGAAGAGACCAAAAAGAGATCTCAATGCTTTGCATCATCCCCAAGTGGACAAAACAAGGTACAACATATAGAAGAAAGGAGATACACATAGAAGAATGTCACAATGGATTCAACCTCTTTATTACCTTGCACCAACAAAGTAACAAGGGTCATCCAAAGAGAACCTAACATAACAAGCAACACATTACAAACAAGAAAACAGACAAAAGAGAATCTACGACATGAATGAAGTTGGTGAAGTAAATCATTCGCCTCCCAATCTTATTTAACATCATTTAGGGATGGTGGAAAAGATGCAAGAGGAGCCACTTCAAGCAGAGGAGATGGAACTACTGCAAATTCCAAACAAGGACCATTCTCTAATCATGAGTCACATTGTTTGTTACTAGGAGCTAGGGTCAATGATTTTGAAAAATGTGAAGATAAATCATGATTAACATCAACAAGCTTATGCATATCATCAAAATCATTAGAATCAACATTGTTAGCTTGAACAACATCATCATCCATATCATCATCTAGATTAATAAAAATAGTATCTCTAACATGAAATAACTTGAGCCATCATTTTTCTTAAGCAGTTTTAATCTTGGTGATTAAGTTAAACTTCCTCCCTAGGATTAGGCAAAGGCTGCACGAATGGGATCAAGTCAACATTTGGTGTCTTTGGGGAGGAAATGGTTTGGGAAGCAATCTCACAAGCCTTGACATGACATCTTCATCAACATTATCTCGCACAATGGTTCCTTTTAGTTTTATCAAAGGGTTGCAAAGGTTGAGGATCAATGGACATAGGCTTATTTTATTCCCTTGGAGGGGGAGGAATGAAAGAAACCCCACTAGGTTGAGATATAGAATATGCTGAGTACTTTATTTTGTAATATGCAAGAGGCAAAAATGAGGCATATATAGGAGGAATAGAAGGAGTAGGAATAATACTAGGTAAATTATGAGGAGGAGGAAAATCCATAGGTTTAGGGTCTCTAGGATAACTTAAGGCATGGTTATCTTATTTTTTCACTTTTGGTAAAATAAGAAAAGAATGTCATTTTGGGGCTTAAGAGGTTTAGGTTGTTTAGGCAAAAAATAATCAAGGGTGAAATTTCCACGCTTCGTTGTGGGCTGGCAAAGGCTATGAGTACTTGTTATAATAGTACCATTACTAAAGAATTTCAAACATTTATGAATTGTATAAGGAATAACTTTCATGAAAGAGAGATAAGGATGTTCCAACTCCACACGAAATTGATTTGATGTAGGAATAATAGTAAAAGTGACATCTAAGACCTTAGTACCAACCTCAACACGGAGAGTAATAAAACCAATAGTAGGGCAAGAGAAACCATTATACATCTTAACTATAACATTAGATTTATCGTGTTGCTTGATGCAATTGTAAGATATAAAGATATTCTTCAATAATCACATTCACCATGTACACACGCGACCAATAAGCACCCCTTGTGAGAGTTTGTCTTTGATCTTCACAATGATATATAGTGGGCCATTAGGTGCAACAATAGTCTCACTAGGATCAAAAGTAATGCACATGTCTTCAGGAGGTGTAGGTTTATCAACAAGATTGACAACATGATTTGATTCTACACCAAGATCATTAGGAGAAAAGGAAAGAGATTCAGACTCAACAACATTAGTAGAGTGAGAAGGTAAAGGATTGATGAAGATTTGGATATTTTTATTAGGAGGAGCTACAAACTTGTTTCCTTTGTCATTCACACTAGCTATAAATATAATATTATTATCGATGAAATCTTGAATCTTATTCCTTAATGTGCAACATTTCTCAGTATCATGGCCAAGTTGATGGTGATAGTGAAAAAAGTCTTGGGGTCATGGTATGGTGGCAATGGTTTATAAGAGTCAATTGGGTTGATGGGAGAAAGTTTCAACACATTAGAATTTATCAACCTCAACATTATACTATGTAAGGAATAAAAAAGAGGAGTTAATTCATTTCTAAAGTATAATTTGGATAAAGGAGCCACACCTGATGTTGTGGCAGCCACTTGAGTGTTGATGTTTCTATTTATCTTAATGTAACCTTTGTTGGGTTTAAACTTCACAAAAAATTGTTGAGCACCCTCATTCTTATCAACCGAAGCCATTGAAGAGGATGATTCAAATTGACTCACTTGAAGCTGATAATTATGAAGCACTATAGATAATTGAATAAAGGAAGTAAACTTAGAAAGTATTTGCTTATCTCTAATATCTTTTTGTAGATTAGAAATAAAAATTTTTTGAACATCATGATCAGGTACTTGATAAGCAATTTGAGAATGCAAATGTTTATATCTACCAATAAAATCAATCACTTTTTCTTTAACTCCTCGCTTACAATGAATCAAATTAGTCAAAGTAATTTTATGACCAATATTATTTAATTTTTTTTAAATGAAATCATTAGCCAATTGTTGAAGAGGTTATAGAATAAGGAGACAAAGAAAAATATCATTGCAAAGCTTTATCTCTAAAGGTTCTAGCAAACAACTTAGCCATAAGTCTTTGGTCATGAGTAAAATCACTATACAAAGTTTGACATGTCTTCACATGAGCCAAGGGGTCACCTTTTCTATTATAAAACTCTAATTGAGGGACTTCCATATGTTTATAGGGAACTGCACAGACAATGTCATTTGATAGTGGGCTCACAACATCAAATGTGGGAACGTTTAACTTGGATTGAGTAATAAAAAACAATTGATATTGTAGGGATGTAATAGTTTGGGCTAGGTTATTGATGGTTTCTTTAGTGGATGGATTAAAATTAGACATGTTATATTGGGATGGAGGAGTAACATTACTATATGTAGGTGGAGGTGGAACATTGTGGTATGTTGGTATAGGAGATTATTGTGAAAAAAATGGAAGACTCGTGGAGGGAGGTATGTAATAATATTGATTAATAGGTGTAGACATCTAAAACTTGCACAACTAATTAGACTAAGGTTTAATTAATATACCTATTTTTCCAATCAGCCTATTAATTAAATTAAAGATTTGATTAAAATCCTTTTCTTCTAGCCTAACCTATTAATTAAACTAAGGTTTTATTAAGTACCCTTTAGCTATTTAATTGAATAAATCTTATTTATTTAATTAAAACCCCCTTTTTCCCTTTTAATTGAATTTACATTTGATTAAATTTGTTTGCATTTAAATAAATCATTATTTATTTGTGAATAGTCCCCCCACTTGCAAAATCCTACAAATGCAAGTTGCACCCCTTTTGGCTAAAATAAATCTTTTATTTTATCTAAAAATGCCTAATTCCCTCCACTTGCATTCTCCTACATTTCCATTAGAATGCTAATATTCTTCTAGAACCCCTCTAATCCCTCATTAATTAACCTAATTTTTCTAATCATGTCACATCCCTACATTTGGGGGAGTCACTTCTCCAAATTTGGGGAGTCTTCAAAATGTGAAGACTTTACCTTCTTCAACAAGTTAACTTGTTGAGTCTTCCAAACTTGTAAAGCTCTTACAAAAGCCTTGAAGGTTATCTACCTTCCAACAAGTTAACCTTGAAAGTCTTCAAAGGCATTTAATTCCTCTTACAAAGACATCACCCTAGCCCATGATGGTTGTCCCTTTGGCTATCCCTCAACTTTGTACAAGAGTTTACCTCTTGGAAAATAGCATGATCCCTTGGATAATAGCATTATCCAATGATGCCATCTCTTGAGGTTATCCCTAATGCTTACTTAGCATCTAATGCTTGCTTATCATCCTCTCAAGCCATCTCAAGGTGACATTTGTCAACTTAGGATTGGATTGAATCCCCCTCATGGATTGATAACTTTCAATCCTAGCCCTTGTTAAGATTTCTCAATCTTGGCCATCCATTTCTCTATTTTATCTATAAATAGAGCCCATTTCTTCAATCTTAGGATCTATCATCGTGTGCATCAACTTATGTCATTTGGCAAGTTATCAAGGAGCTCAATTTGTCATCTTCAAGCACTTAGATCATCTTAGTTGCATGCTAGTTTAGTTTTCATCATGTTGATAGTATCATGCTAATCCCATTTTCATGCTAGCTTAATTCATAGCCATTTTATATCAATTTCATAGAAATATATATGTTAGTTTAATTAGCACACCTAAGCTTTCAATTTGGAATCAATCTTAGTCTCATATCTTGCATTCCCTCTTGCATTTCTTCTTTTCATATCATTTGATCATCTAGCTAGGGTCTTAGTTGCATTCATTTTGATCTTGGCATATCCTTCAATCTCGTTCTTTAGGTTGACATCTAAAAGATCAAGTGCTCTTCCAAGTGAGAGCCATCTTGAATCTTGAAGATCCTTGGAGATAGAGGAACATGAGACGTGTTTGGGGTTCTTGATTTTGAAGCTAACTTAGTTTAGTTTCTATTTTGATTTCTAACTCTAACATAATGTTTCATGTGTGTGTTTGATGTTGTTTGATTCTCTCTTGCATATTCCACACTTTCCAACACACAATAGGATTTCCCTCATGACTAAAATGTGTAGGATTAACATTTTGTGTAGAAGTAGTCATGATAGAAGATGTAAATGTAGGCACACTAGGCAAGAATGTAGGCATAAGAATGAAATGATTAACTTGACTAATGGGTTGAGAATAACCAAGGACTTCGACACAACTTTTAATGAGCATGATATTAGTGTCAACAATATGAGCAAGACCACACAAAAAAATAACACCAATTTTATCACTTTGCACCATTCTTTTTATTCCTTCAAACAAAGGGATTGCCTCACTTTCTGGGTATTGTTGACTCATCCATTGTTGAATATTTTCAAATTCATTGTCAATGTGCTCCAATTGGTCAATAGTAACCATAGTTAGTGAATTTTATCCACATCATGAGAAGTATGAGGAGAATAGGAATAAATGATGTCATTTGTTGGATTAGAGGAAACACCAACATTCTTATGGAACAAGTTATCTAACGGAGGCTCCATATCCTTGGTGTTTAAACCTTGTGATGCATTAATTCTACAACTTCTTCTCACTAGAATATTGTATGTAGGACTAATGGTAGCTAAACTCATACATAGAGGAGGGAAATTTGAATGCCAAAATTGAAAACTATGATTAAGCAATGCGATTTGTTATAAAAATATTTGATTAACCAATAAATTAAACAATGTGAATTATTAATTTGAACAATAAATGCTTTTGAATCAAAATATAACATATCACAATAATTAGATCTGAAAATACACTTGAAAAATTATGCAACCCGCAAGTTAATTTTAGAATAATAAATTAGGGTTTTTATGGATTTAAACTTTAAATTTATGTAATTCAATTCAAAATAAAAACTATGAGTGCAAATTTGAATTTTAAAATGCATACAAAATCAGATCTAAGACAATTAATTAGAATTAAGCATGAAAGATGTCAGGTTCACAAAAATGTAATGGTGTAATTTGGAATTGGGGTCAACTAAGATAATAAAATCACTAATAATACAAATTAACTATAACAATTAGAAAGAGGGGTGAACCTAATAGATCTAGCCTCAATCCACCTAAGAAGAGGGCTTAAAGTCTAATTAGATTAACCTGGATAAGGGTTTTCCTCTTTCTTAGGTTGAAATTGATTAATAATTGTAAATTAGGAAAAAACAATAAATAATTGAAGTAAATCGTCACAAACAGACTACTATAGATATCCCATAGAGCCACAAACTAAGATCTGGGCAAAATAAGATGTTTAGAGCCTATTCCCAAAAGTTTGGCCTAATTTTTTAGGATCATGTAACACAGATCCACCTTGGTCCTCCGAATTTTCCATCGTCAAAAGATGAACTTGTTCGTCACTATCAACTCTCCCAGAATTCTCAAGTATAGCTCCTAGAGCTATTCCCTACACACAAAAAGAGAGGAAATAGGTTGGCAACAAGGGTTTGTCTTAGGTCAAACCCCATTTTTGGAATTAACCATGAAATTGAATTGATAAAAGTAATGAAAGACTGTAATAAAATACTTGCATTTTGAGGGAAAGACTTGATCTTAAATGAAATGCTTGAATCAACAATGTATACCTTGATGGAATTTTGTTTGACCTGCACACAAAGGTTTTGGGGTTTCATGTAGAATATCTTCATAAAATATTGATCATGGATGCCATCTTCAATACTTGAAATCGACTTCACTTCTGTTTCAATCCTTGATGAATGACTGATTACTTGCTCACTTGAATTTCACCATGAAAAATAATTGAGATCATAGAAGAAGTTAGGTTTCAAATGAGAGGGGTAGACCTCCTTTTATATTTGACTACTTGACAAAAAATTAAATTTCCAGAGTAGGCCGTCACGGGATCCAATTTCTTTCTCATTTGAGATGACCATTGTAGAGTCAAAAAATGGGTCATGATTGGGAGGACCAAGGTGTTAGGCACCCTGGTCCTAAAAATTAGGACTCATAATGAGTGGGAGATAGAGGAAATGATGAAAATACAAGTTTGTTGGGGGTGTGAGAAGAATCAACACAATTATCAGGTATCAGAAGTCGAAATGCCAACATTAGGCTTAGGTGAGGACAAAATTGTAAGCGAGTACAATTTACAACACTACACAATCGTTGATAGAGGAAAATGAGTCACAATACTATTGGAATATACCTAGATATGCCTTAGGAAGCCAACCCTTTTTCCATCGTCATTCCAACTAGTAGGCACCAACCAATATGGAATTATGTGGGGACCACCATGATATCAAATTATCATAGTTCAAAAAAATACACATAATCAAGAATTGATTACTGCCACATGTTCAAATTACAAGATCTAACAACATAAAGTTATAGTACACAATTCAATGACAAGGTTAAACATAAGGAAATATATACCTTTACAATAGACCATAAGGTCAATTACAATAAATACCTAAAGAAAAAATCATGAAGATCACCACAAGAACTCCTGTCATCTATTTCTCTCGAGCACACCATGGGTGAGAACATTGTCAGAGTGCTTACCCACCCTATCATGAGGAGTTACACTTCCTCAATATCTTTAATAATACAAAAGAGATGTGTTATCTAATTTTATTAAAAGATAAAACCTCTCCCAATTAATAACTAACAAGATGGGTGACAGTAATGAAATTAACAGAGATACAATTCCCAAACCAGGAAGGTTAATTATTGCATGGATGATGAAACATTTCACCTACAAAAGGAAGTTTGGTGTGGCAATGAGTCCATCATTCAAAATGCTGACCCAACTACAATATGGTACGTAAAACCTAGCATTGAGAGTTAACCTACCCTTTTATCTATACAAAACTTTAAAAATAAAGAAGGACATGTATAAGAAAGGAGCAAGTTCTCTAAAACATCATGGCCTAATAATTTTTCTATGTAAACATCAAGTTTTGAGAAACCATAAAATAAAAAATAAATGGACAAAATTATTATAATCCCTAGAAAATAGAGTCCAAAAATTGGAAATTGGGGAATCCTCTAGAGTTAATCTTGAAGAAGCTCCTCAAAGTTTAAGCTAGCATACTCTAGAAACTCAACACTCCCTAGATAAACATGAAATTTCTAGAATTCCTAAGTAACTAGCCACACAAAAATATTTGAAAAAGTCAATTCAAGAGATCCTTAGCTCCTAAAAACAACTGTCAAAAAATGATCTCTTGATGTGATGAAGGAGAAAACAGACAAACTAGGAACAAAAGAACCAAAGGCAAGAAAGAATCAAGCAACCCACCTCCTCCTCTCTAAAAGAGTAAGCATAGGAAATCTAGGGCAACCCTTTGTACTAAACAATATGCAAAATAAGAGAACCTTGTAGAAGAAACCCTAGCAATGAATCTAGTTGTAGACTTTCTAGAGGAGTAGAACTCCTCCATTTTTTAAACTCTAGCACAAGAAGATAATCCCATTTTTGAGGAATCCAGAATGGTTGAAGAATAAATAAAAGAATAATCACCCCTCAAACATAGTTTAACCAAAGGAAATGGTCTAATGATGACCTTATTATAAGAAGATCAAAGAATTTCAAAAGAAACCTAGTTTGTATTGTTGTTGTTTGTGGTGCCTAGCAAATAGTTTTAGAACAAAAGAAAGAAACTGACGAATTGAAAAGCATGTTGAGGAAAAGGATAGACAAAAAAAAATCGAGATTTTTTTTTTTTAAAAGGTGTTAACAAAAAGGGATCAAGAAAATTTGTATTTAAAAGAGAAACTTTACTTACCCCAACAAATATCTAATGTTAACACCAAAAGGGAAGGAGTTAAAGTAATAAGATAGAGAAAATGACATATCAAATTACAAGAAGAAATTTCAATCTTGAAAAATAATTGCAAACAATTGAAGAATGCTACGAATGAGGCTTATAAAATAGGATAGTCACTACTTACATTTAGACATCTCTCCAAAGTTTATAGAATGTTTTTGAATGAACATTTGTTAATGTTAGAGTATTCGGGTATTTACTTGATTAATTAAACAATATTTGTTTAATTATTTAAGTTCCCTTTATCTATTTTACACTTAAGCTAACTTTAGGTGTATAATAATTAATTCTTTTATTAATTATTATGTGCAAACCTAGGTTTTCCCTTTTAGGGCTTCTTGACCTATTAAAGGTTGAGTTCTTTCTTTTCTTTGTAACAAGGAGGAGGATTATTACATTACACACTTTTGGCGAATATTGAGCTCTCTCTTTTGGCAATTTGCTTCCTTGCTTCTCCTTGTAATAGGTTTTTCAACTTGCAGAGATCATTTGGGCTCTTGTGGTATTGTATTTTCTCAACTCCAACATTGTATCAGAGCTTCAGATCTGCAGCTACCTGTTCTTGTTTTGAGAATTTTTGCATTAGAAGCAGATTTGGGGTTTCAGAAATTGGCCTTTTTCTGAGCACTTTGGGCCTAAACAGACCTCACTATCGTGCTCAGAAGGCCTGAAAACCCCTATGGTCATATAAAATTTGACCTATTTTGGTTTTTGAGCCTCTGGGAGTATTTTTTTCTCCAGATCCAGGTCGTACGACCCTGGCATGCAGTTCAAGAAAAAAAATTCAAAAAAAATAAAATTTGCCTTTTTATGGCATGCAAGCCGGATTTTGATTTTTTATAAAAAAAATCTTTAAAAAAAAATCAAAAAGAAAAAAAAAGGCGAAAAAAAAACAAGGGTGACTTGACTAGCCTTGGGCTCCGCTCCGCCGTCCTCAGGCCCCCCCTGTTGGCTTCTACCTTCCGGCCCCCATCGGCTCTTCCTCCTGCCAGTCCCCGGCCTCCGGTCCACTACACTTCCCAAGCCGTCGGTGCTTCCCTGACCGCCGTCATTGCTTCCTCGGCCGCTGCGCTTCCCCGGCTGCTGCAAGCTCCCTGACCGCCGCTGCTTCCTCGGCCGTCGCTTAGCTCCCCGACCACCGCTGCTTCCCAGGCCGATGCTGCTAGCCCCACTTTTGCCGCCGCCCGACTTACCTCCACGCCACCTCGGCCACCTCGGCCCACCGCTGTCAAAAACCGTCGCCCAGCTCGGCTGCTGCCCGGCCATCGGGTACAACCTCCCACCACTGGAGCTCCACCCGACCACCACCAGAGTGCCACCCACTGGCCACCTCCGCCCGTCAGAGCCACCAAACTACCCCTTCCTCTTGTTTTGAAGGGGGGTTTGGTTTTTTGGTCATATCTTGGGCATACAACGTCGTTTTTTCGAAAACAAATAGGCATCGAAAAGATGGTTCCGAGCCGGACCTTGTCATGTTGGTAATTTTTTCCAATTTTTCTATTTGACTATGTTTTTTTCCAGTCAAAGTGGGGTTTCTTTTTTGCACTCCGGGAGACATAGAATGAGCATCCGACCTCCATTTTTTGAAAAGTTTATATTTTTGGAAAGCATGTGCTATGTAATTTCTAGCCATCTAAGTTTTATTTCCAGATTATACTCCATGCATATTTTATTCAGTTTTTTACTTTTCCGCACTCTGGTGGATATCTTGGTTGTTTCAGGTCCTAGGATCTCTTCTCTTGGTAGGATGTCTCTATTTTGGTTCTCCTTTCTATTTCCAGTCTTCTTATCATTGTAGCATTGTATTTATGCAAACGCACTAAGATAAAGTGCCATCCTGCATTGTTTACTTGGGATCTTGCACATCTTGTGCCTTATTGTACATGCACTATTGATAAAGTGTCATGAGGGGGTTGATGTTTGCCTTGTTTGCCATCCACCTTTGTCAAGTGAGTGTTCCTTCCACGACATTCATCTCATGTTATGTGTCAAGTGAGTGTTCTTTCCACGACACCATGTACTGTCTATGTGCCTTTGATGTTCCTGGTTCTTTGTCATGTAGTTCTTCTTGGACGTTCTTTTCAGTGTTCCTGTCCCTCTTCAACATTATGGGGAGGTTTGTCCTGTTGGTTCTAATGCTTCCGTAGTTCGATTGATTAGCTCTTCAGGCTTTGGTGTTTTCATGCCATTTGTATCTTCGATTTTAGTTGTTTGCCTTGTTTGCCTTCTGATTCGAGTAGTGTCATTTGAGGGCACTCATACAGATCATAGTCTTCTCTACCTGGTCATGTTCTATTTCAGAGGAGGTTCTTCAGCTCGGCGGTTATTCTTCGACAGAGTTTGCAGGTTCTTCATGCTTCAGTGGTGTTATTTTCTATCTCTTTTTGGAGTAGAGTTTTGTTCCCATGTGGTTTTCTCTATTTCTCCAGTTCATAGAGATTTCATTGTATTTGGGTACCTGATCAGGCCTTGTTGTTGGAACCCATCTTTCCTGCTTTCAGTAGCTATTCTAGGTTTTAGCTTCTCCCTAAGTCTAGCTTAAGGGGGGGTGTTAGAGTATTCGGGTATTTACTTGATTAATTAAACAATATTTGTTTAATTATTTAAGTTCCCTTTATCTCTTTTACACTTAAGCTAACTTTAGGTGCATAATAATTAATTATTTTACTAATTATTATGTGCAAACCTAGGTTTTCCCTTTTAAGGCTTCTTGACCTATTAAAGGTTGAGTTCTTTCTTTTCTTTGTAACAAGAAGGAGGATTATTACATTACACACTTTTGGTGAATATTGAGCTCTCTCTTTTTGAGCATATTTTATGTTTATTTCTTTCTTCTGTGATTTGCTTCCTTGCTTCTCCTTGTAACAGGTTTTTCAGCTTGCAGAGATCATTTGGGCTCCCGTGGTGTTGTATTTTCTCAACTCCAACAGTTAAGATGGGAACTCTTGAGGATATCATGTAATTTATCCCATGATCTAGATGATTAGCAATTTTTGGAAGCTTTTAAGAACTTTGCACCAACGGAATTCAAAATCTTCCTTGTGAATTTTTCACACAAAATCTTTTGGTTGAAAAATATATCGACTTCTTCATCAACCTCTTTGTAGTTGAAGTACAATTAAAGGATTTCACTTATAAAATGAGAAACTAGTTGGCATGCCATCAAAGAACAAGATAATAATATAAGGCAAAAGAAACCAATAAAATTTTAGTGAGATGTTAGTTTAGAAAACCACATGTCTTTAGGGATAAATTTTAATAGATGTTAAAATATCCAACTATGGATAATAAGTATACCCAAAGTTTAAAGATATTGTATGAAGTTTTAATTGATGTTATTCCTAACTTACTATAGACAACTTATGTACAACCTATGAGGAAAGTTACAAAACCCCAACTAAGAGAATACAAAAGTGAGAACCAATATTGCTAGAAAACATTATATGGTCTTTTATGAAAACTAAATAAAATTTAGAAATGTTAAAAAAGTCAAATAATATTCCGTTAAGGATGAAATATAGACCACCCTTTAATCTTCAACCAACCACCACATTAAATGTTTCTAGTGCAAAATCTAGTTGGGAATTTGACAATGGAAGGAAAATATAGGAATTTTCAAGGTATATTATTCATCCTTAGGAGGTAGACCCAAAGGTTGATTTGATTTAAGACATTAATCAATTATTTATAGAGGAATGCACTAGAAAGGAGGCAAATAAGCCACAACAACAAGCCAAGAAATAAATAGGAGGACCTATTTAAGCATAGGTTTAGGGGAGTGATAGAATGAGCATTTACCCTTATATTAGAGTGAAATTGTCCCTTTTGAACAATTTACCACCCTCCATATACCCTTATTATGCCTAATTTAACAAAATTATATAATAAATCTATGCAATCTTAGTTAAATATTAATATATGCATACTCATTGCTTTTTTTATTAATGATGATCTTAATGCTAACAACCAGGTGTCAAAAGATGTATTTTTACAAGGATAAGATGTATGCAAGAAGGGGAGGAATTCTAGAGTGCCACATCCACAAAGCTCCAATATCCTCTAAGCATCTCTAGAACTATCATAGGTTAAGTCTCTATGAAGATAATTTTTGAGATAGATGTCTCCTATTTTTCTTGAAGTTGCAAGTGCCACCAAATTGCTAACTCTATAAAATAAGACGAGTCCTATTTTATTTTAGTTATTTTAGGCAGTTAAACTATTTTTTTTTATCAACTCAAAGTAGCCTAAGGGTATTGCACCCTTGTATTAAAATCCATAGAATATAAATATTAAACATAGTTCATTACATCCTTTAGATCTCGCCTAACACTCAATTCATCATCTTAAAGTACATAACACCCATTTGAATAAAATGACACTCTAGAAAAACACCTAAACATGAAATATATATAATCTACAAATTATAAATAGCTCCATTATAACAAAATTGGAGTTTAGCACAATCCAACACTAACTTATATTAAGCTTGCTATAATGACAACTGAAACAACTAATCCAATTTGGAGAGATTAGCACTATTATTAGAATGAGGGCACAACTGCATGTTGTGGCTTGTCTTATAGCCTTTGGTGGAGTCATTTTTTTTTTTTTAACCACTTCCCATACTTCATTGCAATTTTTTTCATTTTCAAACCCTGTAGAGGATGCCCCACACTTGCCTAAGGTTAACTAATTATCAGTTTTAGTCATAGATGCATCTTTTGCAATGGGTTTTTTCCTTGGTCAGGGATGACACCTTTAGGCCCAGACCTACAGAGATCTGTGAGAGGACTCATTTATCTCCAAAACAAAAAAAAAAAACTTTCAATAGTGAACTGTTGAGGAGCAACATCTCCTTGTTGGATCTCCTTTGAACAAGATTTTCTTGTTGTTGTGCAACGATATATCCTGCTCAAGATTTGGAGAGACTAACACTATTATTAGAATGAAGGCACAACTGCATGTTGTGGCTTATCTTATTGCCTTTGGTGGCTTCCCATACTTCATTGCAAATTTTTGCATTTCAAATCATGTAGAGGATGCCCCACACCTACCTAAGGTTAACTAATTATCAATATTAGCCATAGATGCATCCTTTGCATTGGATTTTTTCCTTTGTTAGGTGTCCCACATTATTGTCCAAGACCTGTAGAGATCCGTGAGAGGACTCATTTATCTCCAAAAAAACTTTCAATAGTGATATGTTGAGTAGCAACATCCTCCTTGTTGGATCTCTCTTGAACAAGATTTTCTTCTTATTGTGCAACGATAATCCTATCTTGCCCAAGATTTGATAGAATTTCTGGATCACCTGTTGAGCTGCTAATGGTATGGTGGTTGGGGGATGCCTCTTTTTACCATGTGGTTGATTGATTTACCTAGATTTGAATATAGGACAATCTGCAACTAGATGACCCGTATTGTAGCATCTTTGACAATGAAAAGACAAGGCCTCATAGTCCAAAAGTTTCACCCAATTTTGACCATCCACATTGAGGATTATTAGAATTGTCTAAGTCTACCAAAATACATTCAAATTAAGTGTGTATGAAATCTGAGGATTGATTGTCAGTTGCCCAATGAATCACCAATTGCTTCAAAACAATAGTCACTTGATAAATAAAGTAGCAAATTAGGAAGTTCAAACCAAAATGGCTTAATATTAGAGGATTCAGTGGAGGGGTTGAAACCAGGGTGCCATATTGTGATTAAAAGGAGATGTTGTTCTCAAGCCCATAGGTTGTGAAGCATAGCAATTCGGTCCTCCACACAGTCAAATATCACAATAAAGAACCCACTAGCACATGGGTACATTTTGAGGTTTTCTTTCAAGATAGGCTACTAGTTTTTTGTGATTCATTGGTGTAAGTCTGATAGATATGGTCATAAACAACTAAATCTACATATTAACCCATGTTCGAAACCTCAATTTTCTATAATTTCTTTCTTAACTTCTTCACCAAATTCCAGAGCGATGGGATTACCAGTGGCTTTGACAGGCCTTCCCAAGCTAGAAAAAACATTGTTGAGTTCCCTATTGCATTCCTTATTTGTCGAAGGTTTTGTAAACTTCCCAAGTGAAGTGGCCACTTGAGGCATCTGGTGGTCACCATCAGACAATTTGAGTGAATCAAGTTGCATGCTAGTAACATTATCGGGGCCAAAGCAGAGAGGAGGGCTGGGGATGGACGCATGAGGTATAACCTAGGCCTCATAGAAGCCACCAATACCCCACCTCCTAGCACCAGAAGCTACAATGGTGGCTAACAGGTTCAAACTTCCATCTACCATGATTGAGGGATGGACACCAAGACTAGCAGAACTGTTCCATGAAGCTCTACCATCCAAGAACATCTACAGTACAGGGCCATTGATTTGAGCTAAGACACGATACATGAGAGCCATGCCCACCACAGGAAGTGCTACAAGTTCTCATGAAAATGTTGGAGTGGATGTGAGTGCACAGAGGCCTTTTGCCCAGGAGGGTTCAGCAGCACGACAACAACTTTCTCCATTACTGGAGTTAAGATCAATGCTTCTGGATTTGATTGAGTGAAGTTTTTTTTCATCAACGTCTGTGATTGCTTTCTATCATTCTGATGATGGATCACATAGTATGATCCCAAAAGTTGATACAAAAAAACTTCACACAATCAAATTCAGAAGCATTGATTTTAACATATGGATTGTAGAAATTTAATGACTGTTATTGCTAAAGTTTTTTTTTTACCTGAATTTAATTTAATCTCCTATTTTTAAATTTATCTCAAACTCTTATTTAATTGATGTAACAAACTTTTAATGACATGCAAGCATGTCACCATGATGCCAAAATATAGGAAATAGGCCATAGTTTATATATATATATTTCTTTTTGTTAATCGAGAAAGATACTTTTGGTATTTGATATTTGATATTTTTTAAGACATAAGTAATAGAGAAACTCTTTTATAAAAAAAATTGTTGAGAGAAGTACAATTACATGTTAATATTTTATGAGTGGAGGAATTCAAACATCTATAAAGATAGCCACTCAACTAAGTATTTGGAATGTACAATAGAAATAAGTATTTTAATTGAAGTTTATGTCTACATAATTGTGTTCATATTCTCTAACCGTATTCAATGTGCTTAATATGTTTAATCTTATATGTATGTTTTCCATCATTTGTATTATTCATGATATTTGTAATGTTCTTTTGTAAGTATGTGTCTATATAGAAGACTATATATTTCATAGTTCTAAAATAGACTATTGTTTTTATGTTGTGTTGAAATATTTCTTTAAAAAAACAAAAATCTTTTAATATATTTCATGTTATGTTTAAATATTTCTTAAGAAAAATAAGAAAAAAGATAGAGTAGTTTAGATGTTATTGTAGACATATAAAAATTTCCATTAATTTGTCCTCCTTTAATTTCAAATTTCTTCGAACATTGGGCGAGTCCTTATTATTATATTATTATTTCTCCATAATTCATTATTCATAATTTCCATCTTTTATTTTATTATTATTAATATCTCATCATTTATCCATTAAATTTATTAAATAAAACATTTATCATATTCATTTATACACCTTCATGCATTCACCTTATATATATTTCTCTATTTATTTAATAAAATCATTAAATATCTCCTCCTACCACTTACCATTTCCCACTTACCATTTACCATTTACCACTCATCTTCCCTATACCACTCATCTTGTATTATCCCATATTCATCCCACAACATGAACTCGCCTGGAGAAAATCTATTTAAACAAAGCCCCCTCTCTTATTTGGGCATCTCATCTTTATGCGTCAAACTTATTTGGGCATCTCATCTTTATGCGTCGAACTTATGTCAGTTTGCATTCCATTATCTTGACATCTTATCCAAATATATCAAATGTGAAATCTTGAGGAATAGGAGTGCAATGGAGTGAATTTCTGTTGCATGCATGTGTGTTTCAGCTTAGATATTTGCATTTGCATGTGTGTGTTTTGCAGGTACTTCATTGTTGGATGTTGGAAGATTGAGTCTTATATTCAATCCATTTCCTCCATCTACAATTGACGTATCCTTAAATGGTTTAAATGTTTTCAGTGATATAAAAAGTTCACATGCCTTTCCTATGCTCCCACATTTTTGATACTATAGAAGTAATGATGGCAAAGGTTGTGGTATTTGATGTTTGTTTGAAATTTTTTAGTGTATTCTTGACAAATCGATTTTGAATGTATTATGCGATCATTGTTTGACAGTTTTTGAAACCATTTCAGTAGATACATTTTGTGCATTCATTGCAATAATAACCTAACCTCGCATCAAAGGACATTTCTTTGGAGCATACTGTTAAATACGTTTTTTTGTAATCTGCAATCATTGGATTTCATGAAATAGCAACGCCTTGAAGCATTTTGTCAAATGTGTGATTTATCTATTCTTACACCTTCTGCATTATACACATCCTTTACTTTTCCATGATTGTGTAATTGCCTTTTCAATAACACTTTAATGTCTTTTGCAATTCAGTTTTGTTTTGACACCACAACAGCCAATGCATGCAAATTTCTAAAGTCGTCTCAACTAAATATTATTGTTGACCGTTTTAAGAGAGAACCATTTTAGCGTATTTCTTCTGTGCATTTCCAACGGTCTTTATGTTAGCTGAGAATAGCATCTCTTTGATGTGTTTTATAAAACAACTCATTGCCCATGTATTTGTCCAAAAAAAAGAAAAACTGATTTTAATGTATTGGCATAATGTTTTTTTTTAAAAAGTCGTTTCAGTGAATTTATTTTGTGTGTATCTGCACAAATCATAACGGTCCTTATCTATGCTGCCACGTTTTGCAAAAAAACAGTTTGCCAAACCAAAAAAAAAATCAAACAAATCCATTCTGTGCTTTTCTTGCAATCATTGCATTCCATGAGATAACCTCTCTATGGAGCATTTTAAAATAAACAGTTCATACGCCTTGTCCTTGGAATCCTTGGTCTAAAACTGTTTTTTCATAAACACAGTCCAACGTGCCTTTTCTAAGCCTGCATGCCTTGCATAGACATTTAAACAAAACAACTTCATATGCCTACAGGTTTTAAAGTTCAATGTCTCTTTTCTTTGTTTGACTTGGGATAGTTTTGGTTTTGTTAATTAGCTTTAATTAGAGTTTGTTTTCTTTTTTTTAAAATTAGATTTTGGTTATTAAATTTTATTTTTTTTAGAGTTTGTTTCTTTTATTAATTGGCTGTTTTTTTGTTTTTAAGGTTTTATTATTTGTTAAATAGGTTTTTGTTTTTTATTTTGTTATTTAAATTAGAAGTTTGTTTTCTTTTCTTAATTAGATTAGTTTGTTTGTTTTATTTAGATTAATTTGTTTTTAGTTTAGAAGGTTTGTTTTAGAGAGATTAATTCATTTTTCATTTAGATTAATTTGTTAGTTAGTCATGGGGTGTGATTTTTTGATGTGTTTGTTTTGATCCTGGAGGATAATCTTTGGAATTTTGTCAGGCAATATCTTGAAACTACTAACTTTGTTTGATGCAGGATGAATGTCGAAGACATGGTGATTAGAAACCGATTGTCTAATTTTTAGCTTAGATCACATTTTGAATTGGTGCTTTAAAATTAACCAGTGTCTTTCGTGTTTTGAGCATTAGGCTTTTTTGTGTTTACCTTTTAGAGGGCCTGCCTCCCGAGAAGTCCTTAAGGCTCGGTGAGAGGGAACGACCCAAGTGGTAACGGGCTAAAGCCAAGCTCTTCCGAACCACTATAAATAAATGTGTTTGTGACGAAAGTTGCAAGCAACGAGTGCTGATTAGTTCATACCGACGGCATGTCTCCCCATAAACCCTATAGAGTGCAACCTCTATAGGCTGGGAGCCTTCCTTAACGGAGCATACGCTGCCGCATGTATGGCCACTCGAATGGATGCCCTTACTAGACACCATTTGTGTTAGAAGCCAAAAACCTTCTAGTTGTTGACGCAGGAGGTCGTACCTCTGAAGCGGCTCACATTCTTACGGTTCTTAGTAGTTTTCGTGGGGACTGATGCTTGGCTGCCCCGAAGAAGTGAGTGCCGAGGGTGGAGCCAGTGGGGTCAAGCATCTAAGTATCCGCTCTGAATTGCGTAGCTCGAGGTAAACCCCCAAGTGAGATTCAACAACTATTGTCCTGGCCAGCCTTAGGATTGTGCTTGAATGTGTTTTTATTACAAAATCAAACAAACACTATGTCTGCCATGTTTTCTGAATGTGTGCACAGACAAACAAGAACATTTCACAATCAACACCACACTTGAAATTGAAACACTTTACAAAAACCTTGGTCTAAGCTTTGAAGTATCCATCCACATTGTAAAACAACATTGTCTTTGAAACATTGAACTTGTGTTCTCATAACAATCATTTCAAATCTCTTGAGACATCGCTTTTGGAGTTTTGATCTTTTAGGTCCTCATATAGTCACATCATTCTAGCTTTCCATACCTTTTAGGTCCTTGCATAGTCTTCACCTAGTTGCACCTTTCATCCTTGCATATCTTATTTAATCATACCTAGTCTTTGCATATCCCCCTAGATCAAAACCCATGCATAATCCCCTTAGATCATACCCATAATCTTTGGATAGCCTTCCATCATTCCTTTAGGACATAACCTTAAACCTTGTGCAAGTTCCTTAGGTCATTTCATCATTGGTCCTAGCATTTCATTATTATTTGCATACCAAAATAAAAAAATAAAAAATCCAAAAAAAAAACCAAAAATATTGCTTGCACTTAGGATTTCTCATCTTAGGTCTGACATCAACTTTTGATCATCAATCCCCCTTATCACTTAAGGTGCATCTACCTTGAGTTAGGGAATCTATCAGTGTCTTTGAGTTGGTATTTCACTTGGAGTTCATCATCTCCTATCATAGCATACCCTCTCTTTGATAACTTATCCTTGTGTCTATCCATCATAGCACAAGTCAAATCCCACATTGGAAATATTTTCAGACCTAGAGTATCCTTAGTCCTTGCATCAAGCATCATTCATTCTCATATCCCATTTAAGGTTTAGCTGCACATCACTTTTCTATCATATAAATTGTACTTTTGCATAAATCCTTTAGTAGTCGTATCACATAGATTGCATCTTTACATTGATCCTTAGTTGCATCCCAATTTCACTCATATCATATAGTTCCCCCTTTGCATTTTAGGGTTTTTCATTCCATCTAGAGTCTCATACATTGTCCTAGGTCAAAGATCAGAACAATCGTTTATGTCTCCTAACTCGAGAATCAAAATGTTTCAAAATCATCTATTTCAAGATGGAGATGACCTTATTAAATATTGATGAAGAGGACCACATTAGTGTTGCGACCAGTGAAACTAGTGAAACAAGCGATGAAGAAATAAATCAATCCACTATTGATGAAGCATTTCACAACCATAGATTTACTAAACTCCTTAAAGAGGTGGTTAAACGTGATCCACAAGCATACTTCAAAGCCCTTGCTGATGAGGGAATTAAATTGCCGCCTAATTTTGACGTATCATTGCTCACAATTAAGGACAAACTGAGAGTTAGTGAGTCTAGACCTGTAAGGACAAATAATGAGGAGAGGATAAAAGATCATAGACCTTTCTACTTGCAACCAGGATACAAGAGATCTATGAAAACATCGAGACCTATGCATACCAATGATCCCATTTTGAGTGAATTAAGAGCATTGAGACAAGAAATAGACACTCTCATGAATAAGAAGGCATCATCACACAATTTTTCTATTGAGGACATATGTCCCTATCCTTTTGATCCGAGTATTTTGATGCCACCTTTTCCTAGTCATTGGGAAATACCAAAATTGGATAAGTATAGAGGAAATGGAGACCTTATGGATCACTTGAGAGAATTTTGCACCGCTACCTTAGAATTTGCAGTAGATGAAACGTACCTCATGAGACTCTTTTCTCGCAGTCTTGGAGGAAGTGCCATGGAATGGTTCTCGCGATTACCTCCAACTATCAAATCTTTTCAAGAATTGGCCAATAAGTTTGTCTCACACTATGCTTACAACTATGAACATGAGGTGACCATGATGGACCTCTTCAACACAAAACAAAGACAGGGAGAATCCTTCATATCATTTTTACAAAGATGGAGACATTTGACCAAAAGGGCACCTTATGACATTCCCGATAAGCAACTCGTTGACCTCTTTTGTCACAATTTAAACAAGGAAATTGGAAGAGAACTTCGCCTCAAGTGTTTGGACACCTTTGATGAGGTCATAGACATGGGATTCTGCATCGAACAAACACTTATTGACGATGGTACTATAAAGATAAACGATGATAAAGATTACAAAGGATCAAGTTCAAATCATAAAACACCATTTTGGGCCAAGAACAAGAATGTGGTTAATGACGGAGTTGTTGATGCGAAGAATACTAAAACATCATCACCTGTTTACAACCTTAAGGGTTCATCCTCAGACAAAGGAAAAGAAAAACAAAGAAGCTTCCCTAAATGAAATTTTACACCATTGGGACAACCGCTTGAATCGGCATTAAAAGAACTCCTCGAAAATAATCTTATAACATTGCCAAAGATACGAGAATACAACCCTCAAGTTAAACCCCCATGGTGGAATGATGATCACTTTTGCGACTACCATAGACAGAAGGGTCATTAGACTAATAGTTGTAATAAACTCTGACATGTCATACAAGACCTTCTTGATGAGGGAAAAATTTCAGTTGATGGACATACTCCTTCTAGTAACTCCGATCGTGAGATATTCAAAAATCCTTTCCCTAAGCATGACCAAGATAAAGGAAGGCCCCAAAATCTGGTGATAGTGTGAATTATACCAATGCTAAATATGACTATACCATAAACAACATCAGAGAGGTTGATAATCATGTGAACACTTTTATCATAAAGGGGAAAGAAACTGATTGCAATGTTACCACCCGCAAAGGCACATTTATTCTTAAGGGATCTAATTCTAAACTTGCTACACCATCTTCACAATACAACCTTATAGAGCATTTAGGGAAGATGCCTGCATAGATTTCTATACTAGAATTGCTACGCTTATCCCTTAAGCATAAATCCATCCTTGATAAAGCACTCACTACCACTACTGTGCCTACAGACCTACATGTAGATCAATTTCAAGCTATGGTGGGACATATTGCCTCCCCTCATACCCTCACTTTTACCGAGAATGATGACTTGTCCATGCAACAACCTCATAATGCACCTTTACATATTGAAGTCCTTGTCCATAGAGTTAAGATCAAGTGAGTTCTGATAGACGGAGGAGCAGGTCTAAATATTTGTACTCTGAAATTGATTAGAGAGCTTGGATCTGATGAAAAGGCAGTTGATCCGAAGAAAAAGATTACAATAAAGGCATATGATGAAGAGGAATGCTCATCTAAGGGATCCGTTACATTGCCTATCAAAGTGGGACTAGTGGTGAAGGATGTGGTTTTTCAAGTCCTTGATCTCTCGTTGACCTATAACATTCTCCTTGGAAGGCCTTGGATCCATGCAATGCAAGTTGTACCTTCTACCTACCATCAATGTATTAAATTTCCATACAATGGTGTTGAAGTAACTATACCAGGAGATCCAAACCCTTTTATGTATTGCAACAATTTGAGTTCTAAAACTGAATCCATCATTCCTAGTAACCATGAAGCACCTCCTTCCCAAGCATACATTGATCCCAAATCCTTAAAAGCATCCACTTCCAAATCCAACGAAGCTGAGATTAGAATAAAAGTAAAAGACCATGGAATGGGAGAGTATTCTATGAGTCATGCTCTCTACATTGGAAAGCTACCTTTGTCCCCTCACACTTATGGAAAACCACAAATGACTGAGACCACATCAGACACCACTACTATAGTCTGTAAACCTACTGTTTTTAGAAAATGGGGAGCTTTGTATGATGAAATGGAAGAAGAGGACCTCTTGAAATGGCTATACAAAGATGAAGATATAGAGAAAGCACAAATTGCAGAACCTAAAGTCAAAATACCAGCTGTGCAATATGGAAAGGGATTGAACATAATGAAAAGATATGGCTATGATGGTCATAGTCCTCTTGGTTTACACAAACAAGGTATACTTGAACCGATTAAACCTGATGGTGGACGTAAGGTTCCTAGTCTAGGGTATGATACGTAGAACGATAAGACCTTGAGTACTAAGGGTAACTCGAGTGAGGTAGGGGAGTCTTCTAATGCAACACAGACTGATGAGGAAGGTACCATCGATGACTCTAACGATTTCATTGATATATACGAATATGATTCTATTTGTACCCTTGAGCCTGTTCATAACCTTGAACCTAATCATGATCCTTTACCTCTTGTTCACTCACAACTTATTGATTGGGACCATGAGGGAGACCCCCAGTTAGATGTTTTTCAAAATGATGAGGCAATCATAAACTTTCTTAGAGCACGAAGTGGTTTACCCCTTGGAGATCATAGGGCTGGATTCACCATAGTACTCAATAGTGCAACTTACTTTGGAGAAGGTGCCAAGCCTTTCAGTCGCAAAATTATGGAAAATATCAATAGGTCTTCTAGTGAAAACTTCTTTGTGGCACTATTAGACCCCAAAAAAGTAAAAATAAAGGACGTATCCAAAGGTGAAAACCTCTCTGAGGCACCTGAGGATGGAAGGATTGACACGCTTCCCCTAGCATTATACCATGAAAAGTCATCTATGTTAGTTGAAAAGACAGTACCGACAAACTTGGGCACAAAAGAGCAACCAAAGATTATACATCTAGTAGAATCATTGACCCCTAAAGAGAGAGTAGAGAATATCCAATTTTACAAGGAAAGACAGGTTAATTTTGCATGGTCCTATGCAGACATGCCCGGACTTGACCCTGATTTAGTTATGCATCACTTGTCTTTACCACAGGGGGCAAAACCTGTCAAACAAAAATTGAGAAAAATGCATCCTCATGTGGCACTATTGGTAAAAGCAGAATTACGAAAGCTACTAGATGTTGGCTTTATAAGACCTGTTGACTATGCTGAATGGATTTCAAACTTGGTACCAGTTTCAAAACCTAATGGGAGTGTCCGTGTTTGCACAGATTTTAGAGATTTAAATAAAGCTTGTCCTAAAGATGACTTCCCACTTCCAAATATTGACATGATCGTGGATTCCACAACTGGACACGAGATGCTATCCCTCATGGATGGGTTCTCGGGCTATAATTAGATCAAAATTGGTCCTGAAGACCAGATCAAAACAACATTCACTTGTCCTTGGGGAACTTTTTGTTGGAATGTCATGCCCTTTGGATTGAAGAATGCTGGAGCTACTTATCAACATGCAATGACCACTATCTTTCATGACATGATGCATATATATCTAGAAGATTATGTAGATGACTTGCTTGGAAAATCTTACACCAGAGAGGATCAAGGATAAAATCTTTACAAGGTTGGAAAAATATAAAGTCCGATTGAATCCAAAGAAATGTGTCTTTGTGGTAACCTCTGGGAAACTCCTTGGATACATTGTATCATCTAAAGGAATTGAAGCTGATCCTAAAAAAGTGAAAGCCATACTTGAGATGCCACCACCGAGGAATATCCATCAGTTGAGATCTTTACAAGGGAAACTCCAATCTATCCGTCGCTTTATAGCACAACTGGCAGATAAGTGTCAACCATTTCAGCACCTGCTACATAAAATTGTTTCATTCAACTGGGATGACAAATGTGAACAAGCTTTTCAACAGATCAAAGAATACCTAATGTCACCACCAGTGTTAGTACCTCCAACAGATGACAAGCCTCTACTACTGTATATATCTACAACTGCTACAGCACTGGGGGCACTGTTGGCTCAACATGACTCTGAAGGAAAAGAGCGTGCAATATATTACATCAGTCGTACCCTAGTGGGATATGAGCTCAAGTACAATACTATTGAGAGAGTGTGTCTTGTTGTAGTTTTTGCCTCACAAAAACTGCGACATTACATGCTTACACACCAAACAAAGCTCATTGCAAAAACTGATCCACTTAAATATCTTTTGAGTAAAGCAACTCTTACAGGACGACTAGCTAAATGGGTCATGATTCTTAGCGAGTTTGACATTGAGTATGTAGAAAGAAAATCAATCAAAGGACAAGCTATAGTGGATCAACTCGCTGATGCTCCTATCATAGATGATCATCCACTTGTTACACAGTTACCTGATGAATCAATCTTTAACATGGAATCTTCAAACCTTTGGACTTTATATTTTGATGGTTCCTTCACACATGGTGGCTTTGGCGCTGGAATTCTCTCTGTCACACCACAAGGGGATTGCATACCAAAGGCTTATAAAATACAATTTCCTTGTACCAACAATATTGCAGAATATGAAGCATTACTTTCTGGGCTCCGTATGGCTGTACAATGGAAGATCTTAGATTTGCGTGTTCTTGGTGATTCCCAGTTAGTGATCAAACAGGTTAATGATGATTATAAGACAAAAGATGAAAAGCTTATGCCATACAAGAGAATGGTGGATGATTTCAAGGCTTAATTTACCACAATCACATTTGAGAAAATTCCTCGGGACAACAACAGAGTAGCTGATGCAATGGCTACAATTGCCTCCCTTGTAATAATGCCAAGTAATGTCGAATACTGTGAGTTCTTGGTTGAACCGCTCTTGGAGCCTGCTTACAATGCACCACAATCTAAAATGATATGTCTCATCGTTGGTCCTAATTCCCAGTGGTATGGAGATATTTATGCCTACTTACATGATAATACCTTACCTCCTGATCTATCCAACAAAGCCCAAAAAACTTTTATTCGTCGAGCCACCCGTTATGCCATTTTAGCTAACACCCTATATCATCGGGGTCTTGATGGTACCTTACTTAGATGTCTTGAGCGTGACGAAGCCAACACTGCCTTGCAAGAGGTGCACGAAGGTATATGGGGGGCACATTCGCGCGGTCCTACCCTGGTTAAGAAACTCTTGCGTACTGGTTATTACTGGCCTACTATGGAGAAGGATGCTTATCAGTTTGTTAAGAAGTGCAAGCAATGCCAAATACATGGAGACTTGATACATGCACCAGCATAAGAATTGCAACCACTTATTACATCTTGGCCTTTTTGTCAGTGGGGACTCGACCTCGTGGGCAAAATCCATCTACCCTCATCCAATGGGCACAAATTCATCATCGCTACTACTGAATATTTCACAAAATGGATTGAAGTTGTTCCTCTTACCCATATCACTGGAAAACAAATTGCCACCTTTCTTTTGAATTACATCATATGTCGGTATGGTGTCCCCCTTTCCATCATTACTGATAACGGTCATCCCTTCAAGAACCAAGATGTTCGTGAGCTTTGTGAGAAATTTCATATCCAACACTGTTTCTCTACACCATACTATCCTCAAGGTAATGGCTAGGCTGAGGCCTCTAACAAAAACATCCTTAGAATTCTCAAAAAGATGGTCAATGAAGCTGGTCGTGATTGGCATATCCAATTGAACCCTGCCTTGTGGGCCTACCACATGAGTGTTCGCACTCCCACAGGTGCCACTCCATACTCTCTTGTTTATGGTTCTGAAGCTATATTGCCCATTGAGGTCGAGATACCTTCCCTACGGGTCTCTTTGCGTAACTTGATCAATGATGAAGACTACAGAGTCTCCCGCTTGCATGACTTAGAATTGTTGGATGAAAGAAGACAAACCGCTTTTGATCACCTTAAAGCATATCAACAACGCATGTGTAGAAGTTACAACCACAGAGTCAGATCTCGCACATTTGAGGTTGGTGATCTTGTCCTTAAAGAAAATCCAAAGAACCAACAAGATAGAGAGAAAAGAGGCAAGTTTGAACCTAATTGGCTTGGTCCATATATTATCACTGCTGTGTATGGATCAGGAGCATATCAACTAGCAACTCCTGAGGGTGAACCGCTTGAAGATCCAATCAATAGCATTCACCTTCGTAGATTCTATACTTGAGTATTTCAAAAAAAAAATCTTTAAAAGATCCTGAAAAAATACACAAAAAATGAGAAAAAGATCCTGAAGAAAAAAAAAAAAAAAAAAAAGAAAGAAAAGAAAAGAAAAGAAAAGGAAAAAAAAGAAGAAGAAGAAGAAGAAGAAGAAAGTTCGTCTATTGGTGAAAACTTGGCAAACAGGCACCTTGGGCAAGTACCATGGTAAAAACTGGGCAACCAGCGCCATGTGTAAAGATTTGGCTCCTCTTTCCTTCAGTACTCTACTTGATCAATGCCTTATCCATATCTGCTCTCCCATTCCTTGGTAGTCTTCCCCTCCCACTATAGCTTGTGGATTGTTTGCATACCCTACGCAATACTTCTCGTGCATACTACACTAGTCTTATCCTTCATTGGGACATATTCTTAAACTTAGGAATGGGTTGGATAGTCGATGTCCCACGGTCGGAGGAACTATCTTCTAAAATGTCCTAAAAAAAATCTTAAAAATCATAAAATGTCCTGAAAAAATCTTTAAAATCATAAAATGTCCTGAAAAAATCTTAAAAATCATAAAATGTCCTAAAAAAATCTTAAAAATCATAAAATGTCCTTAAAAAATCATTAAAAATCATACAATGTCCTGAAAAAATCATTAAACATCATAAAATGTCCTAAAAAAATCATTAAAAATCATAAAATGTCCTGAAAAAAATCTTAAAAATCATAAAATGTCTTGAAAAAATCTTAAAAATCATAAAATGTCATGAAAAAAATCTTAAAAATCATAAAATGTCCTGAAAAAATCTTAAAAATCATAAAATGTCCTGAAAAAATCATTAAAAATCATACAATGTCCTGAAAAAATCATTAAAAATCATACAATGTCCTGAAAAAATCATTAAAAATCATAAAATGTCCTGAAAAAATCATTAAAAATCATACAATGTCCTGAAAAAATCATTAAACATCATAAAATGTCCTGAAAAAATCATTAAAAATCATAAAATGTTCTAAAAAAATCTTAAAAATCATAAAATGTCCTGAAAAAATCATTAAAAAACATAAAATGTCCTGAAAAAACCCTAAAAATTAAAACATTCATAAAACCCTAAAAATCATAAAACTCCAAAAACATGCAATAAACTTTGCGATGACACAAACACTTCGGACAAGCATGCAACTTTGGAACTTCAACGGACTCATGACAGGACGAGACTTAAATTGAGCAAACAGGACAACATCTGATCAACTTATGCACCCGAACCCATCAACTGTGAACAAAAAAAAAAATCATTCGACATGAAACATATTGTTTGCTTATTTTCTCTTGGTTGTTTCTGATTTTCCTTTTTGGTGACATGTCTTTTAGCTTTTCTGGGATGTCTTTGACTAGAGATTTTATCTCCAGGATATCTTTGACTAGAAAGGCGAGGATGGGGCATGTTCACTTGTTTGCTACTTGTGGGATGTTCCTTAGGAATATGATGACACATCTTAGGACATGATCACTTAAGATCATTGAGGACATATTGGTCTGATACACACTAAGGCAATCCTTTACTGTCTGATATGTTTTCTTTCTCGCAATTGGTGTGACTGATTCATTTCGATCTAATTTATATCCAAATGATTTTTTGCCTTTTGCCATAATAAGCTCGATGATGATATAAGCACTTAAAAAGCACAAATTCTCATCACCTTTCATAACCTATTTTTCATCATTCTTCATAATCATCACTTTTCTCTTCTCATCCTCCTTTTCATCTATCTTTTTCATCATCTTCTTCATTCTTCTTATTGTAGTGAGATCGATCAAACACTTTATCCAACCAATGCATGTCTTTGAATCTTTAATCTCTTTTTCAACCGACTTGCTTCGTGCAATCTCAATGCCCTTGGAGTCTATCAATCAATCAATCAATCCTTGGATCACCTTATCTTGCACTAGCATCAATCCCTATCAGCTTAATCAGCTCAATCAGCTTGATCAGCTTATCAACTTGGCTATACTGTTCATTTCCATCAATTGTTCAGTTATGCCTCATCAACTGTGCATTTCCATCAAATGTACATCTCAATCTAATTACTTGCGCAATATCAATCATCCAATCTTTCTCTCCCACGATCTATCGAGAGACCAATCTCCATCAATCTGTTCGATCAATCTCTCGAGGGGGCATAACCAATCAATCATCACCCTTACCAAGACACCTCTGGGTCATATATTAGTTGATCATTTTATTTGAAACAACGCGACAGGCTGCATTGTCTCAAAGAGGGGCAAAATGTAGACACATAAAAATTTCCATTAATTTATCCTCGTTTAATTTCAAATTTCTTCGAACATTGGGCGAGTCCTTATTATTATATTATTATTTCTCCATAATTCATTATTCATAATTTCCATCTTTTATTTTATTATTATTAATATCTCATCATTTATCCATTAAATTTATTAAATAAAACATTTATCATATTCATTTATACACCTTCATGCATTCACCTTATATATATTTCTCTATTTATTTAATAAAATCATTAAATATCTCCTCCTACCACTTACCATTTCCCACTTACCATTTACCATTTACCACTCATCTTCCCTATACCACTCATCTTGTATTATCCCATATTCATCCCACAACATGAACTCGCCTGGAGAAAATCTATTTAAACAAAGCTCCCTCTCTTATTTGGGCATCTCATCTTTATGCGTCGAACTTATGTCAGTTTGCATTCCATTATATTGACATCTTATCCACTTTATTTGCATTCTCAAATCTCCATTTCCTCATAGCTTTTTGCATAAGTGCTTCTGAGAGCAAATATATCAAATGTGAAATCTTGAGGAATAGGAGTGCAATGGAGTGAATTTCTGTTGCATGCATGTGTGTTTTAGCTTAGATATTTGCATTTGCATGTGTGTGTTTTGCAGGTACTTCATTGTTGGATGTTGGAAGATTGAGTCTTATATTCAATCCATTTCCTCCATCTACAGTTATCATCAAAAGTTCAGTAGTGAAAGAAATTCCATTCTATTGTAGTAAAGTTTTGATAGTTACCTTCCTTGTCTTGTTACACTCCTTATGCTTTCTTAGATTAGGATTTTCAAATGCCTTCTAATTAACATTTCCTTTCAACATAAGCATTCTCCACCTCGATAAAATTTATCATAGATTAGATATCCATTTTTTTTTTTGTAAACAGTCTTGGAAAGAACCCTAACCAAAACAATAGTTAATTAATTAAAATACAAGACCCAATGACAACTCGTCACCTACCATTACCTCCTCAAAGTATTAAAGAAATAGAACTTTGGGTTTAGGTAGTAGGCTAATGCATGTATTGAATTCTGGAGTTGGATTTTTGCATTTTCAATAAATATTGTGCCAAATGATTTCATATTTTATTTTATTTCCATCATACTAATGCAAAATATCCTCTTTAACCTTATTTATGTCTTCATATCTAGGTAACCCATCAACATGCCATCCTCATCCACCAAGTAAAGGACATTGATCAAAGGTTTTGTCACCTAACGATATGTATGAAAATGAGATCCTAGCCCAAGAATGTAAAATAAGATCTTAAATCTCCATGACATATCATTGGAAACATAAATAAGTTTAGCTACATTTCTAATAGGAGAGTTGAACCCTATAGTTTATGGTTCCTTTATTTCAATGGAATTGATATTGTGAAGTGTGTGTGAATGAATTAGGTTAAACAATAGCAAAATGAAGACTTCAACAATAATAGTGAAATACAAAATTGAAAACCAACATAGTAAGCTAGATTTAGAATGAGATAGATGAAGGAACTTGTAGGTGAAATTTGAAGCCAAAAGTGTCAGACATGGTTGGAGGGCACCCTAGTCTTGAGGGTGTCCAAATAGACATAAAGGAGTATAAATGCAGTCAAGAGGTCCTCTAGGCTTGTTTCATGAAATTCTATCCAAAAATACCTGGACACGATTTGAGAACACCTTGGTCCAAAGGTTTTTGTCTATCTGAAATCTACAATGATCTATCTTAGTCTTCTCTGCACTTTTGTATCCTTCTTTGTTGTTGGATCTAAACTTGTACACAAAAAAATGAGGAAAAAAGGTTGTGTTATATAGGGTCTTATCTAAATCAAACCTCGTGTTGGTGTTCCCACCTCTACAACAACTATGATTAATGAAAAGAGAGCTTATCATCAAGGAGGGCAGAGGCTAAATCATAATTGAAATGTTGAGTTGACATGGTTATATCTTAGGATTTGAAATTGTGGTGATGCAATGCTCTTTAAACAAGTCCTTCGAGTATTAATGCAGTAGCATGATAAATATAACATAATCAATCCCCCAATCATAATTGAATGTATGTTACTATAGCTTGTTGCTCAATGTGCTTAGATCTAAAATGTTTGGATACTCTTAGAATAATTTATAATTGCAACTTGACCTTATGAATGATATAAGATGTGTTCTATATAGGGTTCACAAGGTATTTTTGAGTTTAAGTTGACATAAAATGGCCAATTACAAAAATAGAGACCAAACTTCAAATTGTGAAGGTCAACACTAGCAATAACTATAATTTTGAGGAATTTTGGTGGGACAAGTGTACTGGGTGTCATGGTCCCACCAAAATAGAGCCTCCAAAAGAGATTCATGAGTGTCAAGGTTTGTGATGTTAAATAAAGTCCTAATTTGAGTATTTGATGATAGTTAAATTGAGGGATTAATAATTAGATTATAGGGTAGGATAGGGCCCAAATATGATTACATTGATCCAAGAAAGAGCACGCTAAAGTAGGGGCCCAAATAGAGTCCAGAATCGTAAAGGGATATACTTTACTACACTACACCTAAAGAAGAAATAAATAAATAATTACAAAATCAACCAAAAATAGCAAATAGATAATTTTGTATAAAGTAAATATGTTTGTATTTGTTACAATTTACCTTAATTAACTATACATATTTTATGAATAAGTCATCAACAAAGAATCCTATAGTCTTATGACCTTTATTTTATTAGAATATGGAGACTCCGTCTAGACATTAAAAACAATCATTTATGTGAGAGAAACAATTATGGATAAAATATTTTACAAAGTGAGAAAGTGGCTTGTAGATCATGTCACTCCCGATTGCACAATCTCCTTTCCATTTGTGTGTTTTCTCATCAAATAAATAACCCAAGTATGGTTGTAGATGACTTTGGTAACTTTTTTATTATCTTCAACCATACTTTTGATCCATCAATCTTCTCAATATCCTCCAACATCAAGTATAGTTAGTGTGCAACATACAAAGTCTAGAAAAAAGTATGATGCCTTTCCATAATAAGTCTCCACATAGAAACATTATTATTTTTTTGTTTGGAATAATTTGGAAAACATTTTCAAAATCAACTCTTGGATAACCTCATTTAGTATATTACATAAAGTCAACATTTTCACTTCATGCTAGGCACCTATGAACTTCAAGAACACTAATGTGCTATTAGAAGCCACCTAAAAATTTAAGGAGAGCCTTATTCCACTCATTTGTCAATGTTAGGTCCCGGAGACAACTGAGAGGGGGGGGGGGGGGGGGTGAATCAATTGTCCAATAAATTAAACCAAAATTAACTTAACCAAAACTTAATGCTTAATGTTGGTAACCAAAAATTTATGTCGGTAGATAGTTTTATCAGTTAATTGCAATACCTGTAAAGATTAATGCATGAAACAGAAATACAATAACATCCACAACACATAACACAAATATTTGTACTTGGAAACCCTGTAAGGGGAAAAACCATGGTGGGAAACCTTACCCACAATTAGATGATACTACTGCAGATAATATGTGTGTACAATATGGAGTTTGCACATGCAGAAAGTCCAGCTACCTAGAGCTCACTGCTCAAACACAAAATGAGAGTCACACTAATTACAATTGGATGGTTAAATCCAATGATAATGTACTGCTCAATATAGCATCTTCATATGCTGGATTCAATACCGGTTAAGCTCTGATTATCTTCTCAAAACCTTCCTTCAATCTTCAAATGATGTATGCATGTATAGCTCTGCTTATTTTCGCATATACCTTGTTACAATCCGTTTTTCCAATCCTATATCGATCTCACAAATGAGATCTTACATTTATACCATAACCTAAGACCAATTGAGTAGGTCGGCTCAGTAAAGATATTATAATAAAATCAATTACAAATAAATCAATATGTGATGCATCATGTCGGCTCAATGCATTTACAATAATAACAAATCATCTCCATAACGTGTTGTGTTGATCTAGAATAGATATGCTTGCCGGTGCATAACCTGGACCTATTTGCCAGTAACAACAAATATGCAAACTTGAATAGATCAATAACCAAATCGCCAAAACCAAGTGATCAAATAATGTCTTTGACATAACCAAGTAGTCTCCAAGTCATTCCAAGTGCTGGTGAATAATATAACCTGCCGGTGAACCAAATACCGGTGACTGTGCATAAGTCACTGACATGCCATGGACAAAACCAAAGATCTCCAAGTGCTGATAAGTGTTGACAAGTGTTAATAAGTGTTGACATCAATGACAAAACCATATCAACATATCAAAATACCAACAATCTCCCCCTTTGGCATTGATGGCGACACAAGATGGAAAAGCCATCAAAGTGCCAAAACAGAAATACCAAAACCAAAAACCAACAATCTCCCAAAGAGATCATTAACCAGAAATCAAAATACATAATATCTCTCCCCTAGGAATAATCTCTCCCAAAAGATGATGTGTTTTTCCATAATATCTCTCCCCCTTTGACATCAAATGCCAAAGCAAAACAAAACCAAATACAAATACCAACATTACAAAATACCAACTACTCCCCCTGAGAAGTAGCTCTCCTCATCAAAGCTGAAATAAAAGATTTCTCTGTTAATTATGTCAGTTGATGACAAACATCAACTGTCTAAGTCTCTACCGATGGGGGTAGAACTCCAAGTTGCTTTCTGAGATATTAAAAAATCTTCTTAGGCAAAGGCTTAGTAAAAATATCCGCAATCTACTCTTTAGTATTCACTTAAACTAATTTCACTTCTTTTGCTTCAACATTCTCTTTCAGAAAATTAAATTTGATAGAAACATGTTTAGTCTTTGAGTGAAATACCAGATTCTTTGATATATCAATTGCTGCCATATTATCACAATAAATAGTTATAGGTTCCTTGCATTTTACCTTTATGTCCTTCAACATTTGTTTAATCCATAATACATGTGTGCAATTAGTTGTTGTTGCAACATATTTTGATTTCGTTGTTGATAGTGATGTACAACTCTGTTTCTTGCTCAACCAAGAGATTAGTCTGCTACCAAGAAAAAATGCTCCGTCGGTGGTGTTTTTTCTGTCATCTACATCTCCTGCCCAATTTGCATCTGGGTATGCACATAAATCAAAATTTTCATCTCTAAGATACCATAAACCAAGATTTGTAGTTCCTTGTAGGTACCGAAAAATCCTTTTTACTGTTGATTCATGATTTTCTTTAGGATTACTCTGAAATCTTGAAACAATACATACTACATTCATAATATCAGGTCTTGTTTGTGTCAAATACAGTAAACCTTCAATCATAGATTTGTATCTAGTCGGATTAACAGGTGTTGATTCATCCTTCAAAGATAGTTTATCAGTTGTAGTCATAGGTGTGCTTACTAGTTTAGAGTTTTCCATGCCAAATTTCTTTAGTAATTCCTTCAATTATTTAGATTGACATAGGAATATACCTTTATCAGTCTGTGAAATCTACAATCCTAAAAAGAATTTTATCTCCCCAATCATAGACATTTCAAATTCTTGTTGCATTTTATTAGAAAAATCTTTACACAATCCATATTCTCCTCCAAAGATTATATCATCAACAAAAACTTCAATAACCAAGATGTCATCATTAGTCACTTTGTAGTATAGATTGTTGTCTGCATTACCTTTAGTGTATCCAAGCTTCAAAAGATATTTGTCCAATCTAGCATACCAAGCTCTAGGAGCTTGCTTTAGTCCATATAAAGCTTTCCTTAACTTGCAAACCATATCTTTGTCATCTGTCAAAGAAAATCCATTAGGTTGTTCAATATAAACTTCTTCTTCAAGATCTCCATTCAGAAATGCACATTTAACATCCATTTGATATACTTTATAGTTCTTGTGTGCTGCAAAACCCAATAAAAGTCTGACTGCCTCAATTCTAGCTATCGGTGCAAAGGTTTCATTGTAATCAATTCCTTTTTTCTGTGAGTATCCCCTACACACTAATCTTGCTTTGTTTTTGATTGCGTTGCCATCTTCATTAAGTTTATTTCTGAATACCCATTTAGTTCCAATTACATTTTTGTCTTTAGGCCAGGGAACTAATGACCAAGTGTTATTCCTTTCAATTTATTCCAATTCATCTTCCATAGCTTTAATCCAATATTTATCTTCACATGCCTCATTAATAGTTGTAGGTTCAATTTGAGAAATAAGACATACCTCTTCATTTCTCAATCTTCATCTAGTCATAACTCCTTGAAATTTGTTTCCAATTATCGGATCTTTAGAGTGGTTCAATCTTACATACCGGAGTGTTTTTACTTGTTGTTCTTCAGTGTCTGTTGAATCCTCAGATGATGCTAGTGTAATTGGATCAACATTTTGTACCGGTGTACTCATAGTAGGTTCATTTGTGATTATCTCTATTGCCGGTTCAAAGTCCATGTACCTTGAGTTTCCTTTAAAATGTTCATCAATCTTCACATTTGCACTTTCAACAATTTTCTGCAATCTCTTGTTAAAACATCTATATGCCTTGTTTTTAGATGAATAACCAAGAAATATTCCTTCATCACTTCTAGGATCAAATTTGCCAATATACTCATCTCTTCTAATGTAGCATTTACTTCCAAATATTCTGAAATATTTAAGAGGAGTATTACCAAACCATAGTTCATGAGGGGTCTCACCAGTTTCACTTTTGATGTGAACTCTGTTGAATGTATAAACTGCTGTATTGACTGCTTCTCTCCAATATATATGAGGTAGATTTGCTTCTGATATCATACTTCTGGCTGCATCCAAAATAGTTATGTTTTTCCTTTCCACAACTCCATTCTGTTGCGGTGTCCGAGGTGCTGATAACTATCTTCTGATTCCATTCACTTCACAGAATGTATTAAATTCCTTAGATATGAATTCACCTCCTTGATTTGATCTCAAACATTTGATTTTCTTGCTGGTTTCATTCTCTACCATCACCTTGAATAGTTTGAATTTCCCAAAAGCTTCTTATTTCTCCCTGAGAAAAGTAACCCAACACATTCTAGAATAGTCATCAATGATTAGCATAGAATACCTATCTCCTTGTAAACTTCTAGTTCTTGCTGGACCACATAAATCAGTATGAATTAAATCAAGAACATTGTTAGATTTCTCTGGAATACTCTTGAAAGTTGCTCTAACTTTCTTTCCAAATTGGCGTTCCTTACATACTGGATTGTGAGGTTTAACAATCTTAGGTAAATCTCTTACTGGCTTAGTTGTACTGATTTTCACAATGCAATATAAATTTATATGACAAAGTCTCTTATGCCATAACCAACTTTCATCAATATGAGCAATCAAACATGATTTCTCATAGTTATTCAAGTGAAAGATATTACATCTAGTCTGATTACCAGTTGCAATTTCTAAACCAGTTCTGTTTAAGATTTTGCATTTACCATTCTTGAACTATAACTGAAATCCTTTCTCAACTGATTGACCAACACTCAAAAGATTATGCTTCAAACCTTCAACATAGTAAACATTATCAATATTGTGCTTACCTTCAAAAGATATGGTTCCTTTTCCTTTGATCAAACAAGCTTTATCATCTCCAAATCTCACTAGACCTCCATTGTAATCCTGAAAGGTTAAGAATTTACTCTTATCACTAGTCATGTGATGTGAACATCCAGAATCAATAATCTATTCATCCTTATCTTCAATTTTAGCTGCCAGGGCTTTCTCTATCGGTTGAACAATAGGTGTCGGTTGATCTTTTGTTATAGCAACAAAATCCCATCCATTGTTTGTCGGTTCCTCATCAGAATCATCAGTGACTCCTTCATCAGCATAATAACAAGATTTGTCTCTATTCTTCTTAAACTTGTATTTATGATAATCAGGGTTAGGCTTATATGTTCTTTTAGCTTCTTCTCTTAATCTTGCATGTCTATCAGGACACCTAGAAGCCATATGACCAATCTTATTGTAGTTGAAAGATTTAAAGGGTGCTTTACCTTCATACTTACTACCAACTGGACCTTTAGGCATTTTCCTTGCAAATAGTGCTTCAAGTTCTTCCAATTCTTCATTCTCCTTTCTGACTTCTTCAAGTTCTCTTGCATAAAAGGCTTTCCAATTAGATTTATCAGATGATGATGATGATGATGATGATGTTGCAGATGATGATGATGCCTTGAAAGCTAGATTTGCTTTAATAGTAGCAACAAGACCAAATTCCTCAAGTTCAAAAGTTGAAAGTTTTCCAACCAAAATGTCTTTAGATACTGATGCATTAGGCATTGTTCTCAATTCATTTATAGTAGTAACTTTCATTTTATATGCTGGTGGAAAAGCTCTTAAAACTTTAGAAACAATCTCATCTTCACTTAAGGTTCCTCCACAACATTGTATACCCAAAACAATTTCATTTACTCTTTCCATAAAAGCATAAATTATTTCATCTTCTTCCATTTTCAGATTTTCATACCTGACCCGGAAGCATTCAAGTTTTGCAATTTTAACTGTGGAATCTCCTTCATTCAATGTTTCCAATTTGTCCCAAATAGCTTTAGCAGTAGATCTGTCTGATAATCCCGTGATTTGCTGATCTGATAATGCGCTCGAAAGTGCTTCTCTTGCTTTGCAATCATTTTCCTCATCTTTAGCCAAGTTTGGTGGATTAGGTTGACGTTGAGTAGGAGCATTATAACCATTCTTTGTAACATCCCATATGTCCTTTCCAATGCAATTCAAATGTGTCTCCATCCTAGTCTTCCATATGCCATAGTTAGTTCCATCAAGTTTAGGATTGTCCTTCCTGAAATAGTTAGAAGACATTGGATCTCCTCAAGCTGTTAAACTTCTGCAAAAAGAGGACTAGGCTCTAATACCAATTGTTAGGTCCCGAAGACAACTAAGAGGGGGTGATGAATTAGTTGTCCAATAAATTCAAACCAAAATTAACTTAACCAAAACTTAATGCTTAATGCCGGTAAACCAAACTTTATGCCGGTAGACAGTTTTATCAGTTAATTGTAGTACCAGTAAAGATTAATGCATGAAATAGAAAGACAATAACATCCACAACACATAACACAAATATTTGTACGTGGAAACCCTATAAGGAGAAAAGCCATGGTGGGAAACCTATAGTACCCCTCCTCGATCAACCTCTTTTGTATGTTTTGAGTTACTTCGGCGACTGTTCTGTGGAACTATGCGATGTTATTTCATGCTTTATCTGGATTTATGGTGTATGATTTTATGCAGTATCTCAGTGCTTATGAATAATGTTATTTTATGGATCTTTATCATGGACTGACACTTTTCCCTTATATTGCGATGCGTTATTTATATGTTGCGTGTTTGCAAGTGTATTGGGATGCGAGGGGATGATTTTCCTTCACTCACTCTGGTGAGACAAGGAATGTCATGATTCTCTTTCATTGGTGTGCATGTCATGTTTGTATATGTATATATATTGGTCTATATGCACGTGTGGTTGTTTGGTGCAGGACATTGCAGGTACTAGTACCAGGTAGGTACAGGGTATTGATTACACCTAGTTTCGCAGGTCTAAGCATGCCTTATATATCCAATGGGAGTGGAGGAGATAGTTGTTGTACCCTATCTTGACTGTAGTTACACTCGTGTGAGTGTTGTCAGTTGGTTGTGTTTCCCCGTCTAGCTGTTATGCGAGTCATGGTGCCTTGGTTTGGTCATTTGGGAGTCGTCATTTGATCTTTCTTGGTTTTGTGTGTTTCCGTTTATTTAAATGGTTATTTAATTTAAATGGATGATGCTATCTTGTGTTGGCGTAATTAGTTGATTATTATGCTCTATGATTATTGATTTATTTAAATTAATGATTGCTAGATTAAATGGTTAAATGGCTTAATATATTGTGTAATGTGGCATTGATATTTTGTGAAATAAATAAATTGCCTAGCCATTTAAAAAGGTTAAATGCTTATGTTGAAGAAATTATTTATGGAAAAAGAAATAAATAAAAGTTTTCCTTTGTATCTTTCCATTTGGCCTTTTAATTTAATCATTTGAAAGAATTATTATTTTTGGGAAAGAAATAAATCTGATTGCCTTTTTAGTTTTAAAATATTTAAATCTGATTGGATGAAATAACTTTAACCTAGAAGCATAGGTTAAAAAGATATTTTGGGTATCCATTCGGGGGATTCACGACAAGGGAAGAAGAGAAATTTTGCAAGAAGAAAATATTTCTGGAAAACTTCTTGGAGGAGCTAGAGATTCGAACTGGTTGCAAGACTGGATTTTCTTCAGCTCTTGCTTGCTAATTGCTTCAAGGTTGGAGGTTCCCTTCTTGTTTTGAATTTTGTTTTTGAAATTTTCAGTTTGCTTCCTGTGTATGGGAATTTATACAATCTTCTTATAGATGCTTGTGGAATGGTTGGAATGGAAGAAATAGTGTTTATTATTGTTGGTTTTGTGAAATCTTCATCATATGTTTGCATTTAGGAAGGAAATGGTTCATACCTCTATCTGTTGTGTGTTTGATCTTGAAAATCAACTTCTTGATTTACCTCTTCTTTGGAAAGAAAGAATTTTAGATTGGGTTGCTGGTTGCATCCTTGTTTTCTTACTGTCAAGAATTTGCTAGTCATTCTTTCCAGTGTGTTTATTTCACCATTTACCTTGTTGGTAACTTTTCCTTGAAATTTTGGAAATTGGCACTGTATGTGTGTGCCCGTGAAATAATTGTGGAAATGGAATGTTAATTGTGGTTATTGATTTTGTGATCTTTTGGCTTTAGAATGCCTTGGAGGCATGTGCTTTTGGTTTGTTCGTGGACTTTACCTCTCCCATGATGGGTTTGTCTCATCATGTGAGTCGGTAGTGTCTGCTACCCACTGGTAGCAGAACTACCGGTCGACAGCACCGCTATGCAGTAGCAGCACTACCGATCGGTAGTGCTGTTACCAGTTGGTAGCAGCACTACCAGTCGGTAGTGGCCGTTACTAGCGGTAGCGGCACTACCGGTCGGTAGTGGCCATTACTAGCGGTAGTGGCACTACCGGTCAGTAGGGCTGTTACCAGTGGTAGTGGCACTACCGGTAGGTAGTGTCTGTTGCCACGACAACAGCACTACTGCGGGTTGGCTTTTGCACCACTTGACCATGTGCCTTACCGATGCAAACTGGTATCCTATGGAGGCGTATTTGGTACCTTTGAGCAAGAGATATATGTTGGCTTCGTTGTCTTAACCATGTAGTGTCTTTGCCTTATGGTTAGCCAAGAGTCAGTATGTCCTTGTTTGACCACTTGTTTCTGATAGTGGTGTTATGGTTGTCTGCTTCACCATAGGGTCCTCGGGGAGTGACCATGTTTGTGTAGTGTCCTTTGAGAGAGTGGCTTTCGCTTGGGGGTTGCACCCAAAGTGGTAGGCATTACGACACAACGAAAGTCAGATAATAACTTGTAATCTAATGAATTGATGAGGTGGGTAAAATCATAATATTAATAAAGATAATTGTACCTCGTGCATAGGTGAGTGCTAGTACAGGGCTCATAATGTTGCGAGAAGGCTTGGAATGACAAACCAACCACCTTGTCTTCACAAAAGGCTAGTAGGGTCCACATGAGACTTAGTTGGAACTGGAGGTTCAGGAGAGGTTACTAGGACAGTGAGCCGAGACCTATGGAGGCTGTACCATGGTATCGATCTTAAGCTATGCGATGACACTCTCTCATTTGGTGCACTTGTGTGTTTGTGATGTTGAGTCACCCGGATCTTTGTGGGGTCTTTTGTGGTATCATGGAGTCATATTGTTTTGTCGACTATGTCATGCTTATGCTTATTTGAGGGTCCTCAACTATCTCCTAGCACGGTGGGGTGATTCCATTTGGGAATTACATGGTCGGGTGGTAGTGCCACTTCCCATCAGATGTTTGGATTTGTGCCTTCATGCGAGGATTGGCTTCGCAGGTGTTCCTGTGGTTCGTGACTCATGCTTCATCTCTTGTTTGAAGATTATTGTTATTTGTAGACCCTTGGGGTCATTGTAATATTGATCTTATGTAACATTGTAACTGGATGAGATCTATCCTTATATGTTTATTGAGAAGCTATGTAATCCTATGTTGGGATGTTTTTATAATTTTTCTTGATGTTGTTAGTAAATGCTTATTGAAGTGGAAATTATATTGTATCCTTTCAATCTTTCTATGATGAATCTTTATTTGCTTATGGCTTCCTGTGATCATTGACTTAATGATGCATATGTGGATTTTTTATTTTGTGGAATTTATTTTTGAAGTTAATTCTTCGATGGTAACCCTTAAGGAATTCTGGTGTAAGTCTTCCGCTTGTGTTATCGTGCATGTTGTGTAAATGCACTTATGATGTTTATACTTTAAAAAAAAAATTGTTTCACCCTTGTTGTGGGTTTTCCCTTGGGGTTCTTGGTGGGGCATTACAAAACCTTACCCACAATCAGATGATACCACTGCAGATAGTATGTGTGTACAATATAGAGTCTGCACATGCAGAAAGGCCAGCTGCCTAGAGCTCACTGCTCAAACACAAAATGGGAGTCACACTGACTACAATTGGATGGTTAAATCCAATGATAATGTACTGCTCAATATAGCATCTTCATATGTTGGATTTAGTACTGGTTAAGCTCTGATTATCTTCTCAAAACCTTCCTTCAATCTTCAAATGATGTCTGCATGTATAGCTCTGCTTATTTTCGCATATACCTTGTTAGAATCCTATATCGATCTCACAAATGAGATCTTACATTTATACCATAACCTAAGACCAATTGAGTAGGTTAGCTCACTAAAGATATTACAATAAAATCAATTACAAATAAATCAATATGCGATGCATCATGTCGGCTCAATGCATTTATAATAATAACAAATCATCTCCATAACGTGTCGTGCTGATCTGGAATAGATATGCTTGCTAGTGCATAACCTGGACCTATTTGCCGATAACAAGAAATATGCAAACCCGAATAGATCAATAACCAAATCGCCAAAACCAAGTGATCAAATAATGTATTGGACATAACCAAGTAGTCTCCAAGTCATTCCAGGTGCTGGTGAACAATATAACCTGCCGGTGAACCAAATACCGGTGACTGTGCATAAGTCACTGACATGCTGATGGACAAAACCAAAGATCTCCAAGTGTTGAGAAGTGTTGACATCAATGACAAAACCATATCAACATATCAAAATACCAACAATCAATCCATCTAATATGTTGTTGCTACCCTTTTTTTGTCATACATTTTATTATTCATCAAAGGCAATTCATGTATTTTTCCCGACTTCCTCTAGCAATGGCCTACTCATATCTCTAGCCATTGGAGTCTTAAACCCATTATTGGAAATTGTTAATGCATTCACCAACCCTTCCAATAGAGTTTGTTTTCCATATTGAATGGTAACTTATTCTAGTACAAATTTTTTATCTTTACCATCTTAGCCTCATGGCATTTTACCTTATTCCAAGTGGTACCTTCAAGTGAAGGTTGTGCTCATAGAGCACTGTGTGGAATAAAAAAATTGGTGTTTATGAATAAGTAAGACTAGAATAATTAAAGCCTTTGGGAGTCTCTAAATAGATGGAATCAAATGATCAATTCTCAAGGTAAGAAAGGAACCTATAGATAAATTTGTATTGATATTCATCATTTCTTTCATTGTCTTCTACTTTTATTTTTATTTTTAACTAATTTTATAATTGACAAACTTGAGAAATACATTTCCCTCGTAATATTTTCAAGCACATTAGGGCACACCTTCACATAATGTTTAGGTATTTTAGCAAGGTGGTATTTTAATTTATTAATTTCCTTTATCTTAAGAAGTTGACATTTAATATAATGGACTTGGTCCTTGATAGCACTTGATGTTTCATACTCTCGTAGGGTCTTTCTTACTACTCATTTGTGTTCAACTTGAGATTTTAATATACAAGAAAATAGTAGGGGTTTGAAACAACAATAGACAAAGCAATAAAAAATTATAAGAAAAAATAAAATGTAAATACAATACAAAAATGTTAGGAAATGACGGTGGGAGGGGAAATGAACAATATTTTTCTAAATTTCTCAACTTTTCTAATTTCCAAATTAAAAAGTAAACAAATATATAGATAGATACCAGTTTAAATATTTGAAAGTGCCTTAAAATCTCCTTTCAACCCCGTCTCTTAGTGTATTTTTGTCATGTAGATGTTGAAGATGTCCTTGGTTGAGTGAGATAACAATAGAATGCCAAAAAAATTGAAATGCTAAAAATCACTTGGGTTTTATTATAACTTGTCACTGTGTGCATGTAAAATTCATCTTATTCAAATATCAATTAGAATCAAAGGGAAATCACAAATCCCTATCTAATCAAAGAATTCTAACAAAATAACAATGAAATAACACAATAACATCAAAATAGGGTTTAAAAATCAAATCAATTAAAAACTCCCTATTTTGTGGCTACGTATAACTTCCATTGCTCTTCTCTTCTCTGTGGTATGATGGCTCTCAAATATTGCGTTGGTAACCTGCAAGTGACACAAAGATTCAAAGTTCGTGATTCATAGAGTAATTTGTCCAAGATTGAGGAGGAGGAGGAGGAGGATTGAAAATGGAGATTGAATGCTCAATTTATAGTTTTTTGGATGAGATTGATTGAAAGGTGGAACATATTGATCAAGAGGTGGAGCTCAGGTAAGCTCACATGAAAATTGATAGTTGAAGTGCTGATTTAGAGGTGAAACATAATAGATTGAACAGATTAATTGAGTCAACTGATTGAGAAAAAGCTAACTAAAAGAAGAAAAAGAATGATTGGAAGAAATAAAGAAGATGACAAAGAGAAATTTATTTAGAAAAAACTAACTAGAAGATGGAAATAGAGATTGGAGAGATAATTGATTTAATTAATTAATTGATTGAATTAATTAATTTAGCATGTGCTTGCACTTTGACTTAGATTTTCAATTTAATCTTTGCATGAGATTTTAGTTCAAATATTGAATTTATTTTAAATTCAATTTAGTATTTGAATATATTTAGAACTTGACTTTGATTTTCAATTTGGTTTTTGAAATCATGCACATGTAATTGAATTTAGAAGAAATTAGAAGAAATAATTAAATGAAATTAGAATTTGGGGATTTGGAAATGGAAGAATTAATTAGTTAATTAAATAATTTAAAGAAACTATTTAATTATGTAGAAATGGAATTTAATTAAATAATAAAGATTATTTAAATTAAAAGAATTAAATCACAATTAATTAAATAATTATTTAATTAATATTTAGAAAAGGGTTGAATGATTAGATGATCAGAGATAGAAATTAAGAATAGAATTATTTAAATAATAAAGATTATTTAAATTGGAGAATTAACCATAATTAATTAAATAATAAATATTTAATTAATATTTAGAAAATGGTTAAAATGATCAAATGATGATAGAATAAGAAATAGAATAATTAGTAAGATGATAAGGAAATATGAAATTAGAAGAATATGGTTAATTAATTTAATTAAATAATTAAAGAATTATTTAACTAATTAGAGGAATAATTAGTACATGATCACTGATACATTTTTAGGTGTCTACAGTCACCAAGTGAGTATGTGAAAGAAACTCAATTTTTAGTAGAAAACTTAGCCTAGTCCTAACAAAATCTCACTGAGTACTTTTCTTGAACCACCCCTAACTTAGCTTGTGAGTCCAAGTCAACTTGATGTCACAAGTTTAAAAACTTGAGAGTCATGACAAGTTAGCTAAGTACGTGGAAATTTTCCTATTATGATATCCACTCTTTATTCCATTTTAACAAATCTACACTTGGTGGTCCTTCATTTCATGCAATATTTCCTCAATCTTCATGTATTTTTGACAAAATTCAAACAATCATTACATCTGTTTTAGTTTGATATTCTAATTACCCTTTGTTCTTGTTTAGTGATTATTTAGAACCTTTAGGTTCATATTTGTTTGAAGTGAAGGAAACTGCTACAATATGGAATATTAAATAAACTTACATATCTAAAAAATATATTATAGAACATCAATGGAGATTGAACTAATTATATGAAACATCAATAAAAAAATCAGAAATACTCAATACACATAACACACATATTTATGTGGAGAAAACCATTTAGGGTAAAAAATTCCACCAGAAAAAAGGACAAGTTTATATTATGTACAAAGAGATTACAATACATTCAACGTCCTCCAATCCTACATCTAATATGATAGCATCTATGTATTTGTTATTTTTTTATTATGTCTCCATCTTAATCCCTCAATATATAGACTCATGTAGGCCCAAATACAATCATGAAGCATCGCCATGAATCAAAACAAGGCTTCAAAATACCATGGTAAAAATTATATGACTTTTACATGGTAAACATAATCTCTTACGTGACTCTTACACCCTTGTACAATTTGTTACAAAAATACCTAAAAAGAGGAGATATTCTTACATGTGTCATAAAGTATCAATATCTTATGCAAAGATTCTCTTTTGTGTGTCATAAATAATCCATCAACATGACTCTCATGTCCAAGATGATCTCCCCTATTTTTAGCCTTTATAGTTGTCATAACATATGCCATAACATCCTTAAAAATAGGCTTTCCATGTTATGCCACTAAATGTAGATCTTTTACAGCTAATAAATTATATTTTTTAAGACATTAATGTGTAGCAAAAGTGCCAACTCAAAAATATAACGTCTCTATTTGATGAAGTACAAATATTTAATAATATCGATACAAAATATCTACAAGAAAATGCAAAATAATAATAATTATCTAACTTAGAAATTTCCAAGGTTGGGACACCCTAATTCACAACAATATCTTTTGTGGAATATAATCCAATAGTTGGTAATTACCTCGAGCCCTTGACTCTTAATTGAAACATGTTGAATATTCATGCAATTTTGATTCATGCTTTTAATATAAATGACGTGTAAAAATAATCATGTCATTATAAAAATTCTCAACAAAAAATTTAGAACCCAACCATTTAAGTATTGATAATAATAGTTATAATTTATATAACTTTAATGACTCTATTGGTATTATTAAGAAGGCCAAAATAATAATACTATTTTACAATCATAAAAAAATGTAATAATATTAATTTTGATAATGTCAATTTATTGGCATCGATCACCCTCTATTATCATTGACCAATTACTATTTATGTCATCCTCCCAATTTTAAATGATCTTTCCATACAACATATCATTATAATAATACTATTATCGTAATACTAACAACATTATTACATCATCATATCGGTCACTGCAGTTATTTGATAATATTTTTCTAGTTTCAAATACATATAAATATAATTATTTAATAGTCAAATACATATAAATATAATTATTTAATAGACAAAGTTTTGGGTTATGACATTGAAATAAAAAAAATTATTTCGTCTAAAACCAATTTATATACAAATCTTGCTTCATATCCAATACACATTGATTCAAAGTTACATAATGAGACTATTAATTACTTCTCAACTTGTCTTGCAAGATGGTCTATATATTTATATAATTATCAAACACTTATAAATAAATTACACAAAATGCAAGATCCCAGAACATATCTATATAGAATGCAACTATTTTATATGTATTAATGCAAATGACAAAGAGGTTGGGCTATGACAAGACACATTTTTGTATTTGTTGGCTATTCAAATGACTAGGCATACAAATATAAGTGTGGTCCTTGAAAAGAGGAAAAAGTGATTACATTTCAATTAGACATCAAATGGTCATTTTTACTCTATCTTGTTTCATGATTAAAATCCTATTCATGAACACTTTGATCTACTCTTCTACATGAGAAATAGTAATGAAATTGGCCTTTGCTTTTCCTTACAAAGAGAAAATATTCAAGAAAATAATAGCAAGGGATTTCTTCACAAAACCAAGCAAGATATACGTGTGCAGGAAAAATTGAACCTATAAAGGTTAAGAAAAAAACACTTTGGCTTAACCAATAGGGAAATATAAAAGAAAAATAAAAAAACATAATTTATAAGAATTTTAAAAGAAAAAACACTAACAAAAAAAAATAGAATATCCAAAAACTCAATTTGTCACATATGTAAAAAAATCATTGAAGAAATACAAATTACTTAAGTAAGAAATATAAAAGGAGGAATATCATTAGAAGCTTGACTCTTCATGATGGTGTTGTTCTTACTAAGGAAATTGATATCGTTGATGTTGTTGTCTCCTTATTTAAGGAAACCTTGGTTGATTCTAACCAAGATATGACTAGGCTGCAAGAAGTGATTGATGGGGTCCTTTAGGTGCTAAATGACCAAGGTATTGTAGATTTTGGGAAGTTTTATCTATCTGGAAGAAGTTAAAGCCACTGTTTTCTCTGTGGGTGCCTATAAAGCTCCAAGGCCAACTAGTTTTCTTTGCTCTTTTTTCTAAGATTTTTAGGTGATGATCTTTGATGGTATCTATATGGCTGCTAGGGATTTTTTTTCAAAATTGGTAAGCTCTTAGGCTATTTGAATTACATCCGTATTGTCTTTATCCATAAGAAGGTTGAAGCTTCTACTATGAAGGATTATATTCCTACTAGATTATATAATGCTATCTATAGGATATTTTCTAAGCTGATTGTTAACAAAATTAAACCTGTTTTCCATAGGCTAATCTCTTCTAATAAAAAAGGGTTTGTTCAAGGTGGACAAATATTGGATGTTGTTGAGTCCACTCATGAATATATCAAACCTCTGGAGAATAATAAAAAACTAAGAATGGTGCTTAATTTGGACATATATAAAGCTTATGGTAGGTTTCTTGGTCCCTTTTGATGTCTATTATGCAAAAGTTTACATTTAAAGGAATATTATTGTATCTTAAAAAGCTCGTGTTACTACTCCTAAAAGTTTTATTCTTGTTAATGGAGTTCCTATAGGATTCTTCTCTTGTGCTAGAGGCCTAAGACAAGGGGACCGCTTGTCTCCCTATTTATTTATAATTGTTGTTGAAGTTCTAGGCAAAAATCTTCAAAATTTATTAAATGTTAGAATTATAAAAGGTCTAATGCTTCTTCTTCTTCTTTTCTTCCATCCTATCATACTATCCTTTTTGGATCTACTTCTATGGTGCAAACTACTCATCAAAAATATATCCTAGATGATTATGCTAAGCTGTTAAGTTAGTATATGAATTACAACAAAAGTATGCTATACTTATTTAATATAGAAGACTCTCTTAAAGGGAGAATGATGAGGATCATTGGTTGTCAAATTCTTGTTCTTATTTCTACTTATTTGAGGCTTCCTTTATCTATTAAAAAAATTTCAAATAATTTCTAGAACAACATAGTGGAAAGGGTTAAAAAAAACTACTGCGCAATGGAAAGAGAGGTTGTTGAGTCAAGCAGGTAAACTTCAACTTTTAAAAGCCTTTTTACAAAACATCCTTGAATCTATTATATTTCTTTGTTAATAATCCTAGATTTCATGTCTACTATGATTGAATATCTATAAAAAATTCCTTTGGACTAGTTTAGAGGAAAAAACTAGGATTAGTTTGGAAAAGATTCATAAATCTAAGAAGCAAGAAGGCCTTGGTATTAGGAGACCTCAAATATAATTAATAAGTCCCTTTCAGAGAAAATTGGTTGGAACTTTTTAGAAAGTAATAAGAATTGGTATCTTATTCTTAAAGTTAAATATTTAAATAATAGAGATCAAGGCTGATTTTTATCCTCCTTTGATTTACCTCAAGGTTTGGTTGCTTAGAATAATTTGCTTAAAATTAGAAATGCACTAAGAAAAGGTACCTTTTGGAGAGTGGGAGATAGAAAAAAGGTCAATTTTTAGAATGATACCTAGATAGATGGACCCCCTTTGTCCTTGCTTCAAAATCTTAATTAATTTAAAGTGCTTCTCATAAGATTGAATGGGGAAAGCTATATTGATTGGAATGTAGAGAAGCCTAAGTGGAAGGATTTTTGGAGGTAGATTGGAGGAGGAACTGTTTTGAGGGGAGGAAGACATCAAGGACAATGTGATGGTATTCAACATATAATGTAGATAATTGGAGAATTTATGTTTTGTTTGTTGGAAAAAAATAATGAATGCATTTGGACCAAGCGTAGTGCAGGTTTATTCTCTATTAGTTCTAGTTATTCTATGGTGGCTTATCAAAATGACATTTCTTCTTTTGATTGGAGCCAAGTCTGCAATAATAGGTTGATGCCTAAGTTTAATTGCTTTTGGTGGGTAGTTGTTCATAATATGAACGTTTCCATTGACAATTTTAATAAAAGAGGCTTCTAGCTTAACAATTGGTGTACTTTGTGTTCTAATGATGAATAAACATTTGATCATCTATTTGTTTTATTGTGCCTATACTAGAGATGTTTGGTCTAGAGTTTTACAAAATCTTAAAATTGATTAGTTCCTCAAACTCTCAAATAATTTGTTGATAGTTGGAATAAGACTTCCCCCCTTCTTACCCTATGATATTGGAAAATTGGAAGCAAATCTCCCCCTTTTATGGCTCGGGGTTTATGGAAAGAAAGAAATAATATAATTCTTAGAAATCAAGCTAGAAGCAACAATGAGCTCTTCACAAGTATACAAAATAATATTCAAGATAATATTAATGTTAGGATCTTTGGTTTCACTAAGAAGCCTTCTTCATATATTGAACTAATAATAAAACAAATTTGGAGGGTAATTACTAAGGTTAACTAGGTTAAAAATCTTTTAAGAAAGAGTGTTAAATGGAATCCTCTAGATAGAAGATGGGTGAAGTTGAGTTTTGATGGTTTCTCCAAGGGTAACCTTGGTCTTGCTACAATGGTGGTTGTGATCAAGGATGATAAAAGGATATGCTAATAATTTAGAAAGGGGATCCAACAATGAAACTAAAGCTACATTTGTTTGGTGGGGTTTAAAAAGGTTGAAGGAGATGGAATTCCATTGATTTGAAGTTCCCTTAGAAGATAAGGAGCATGATGAAAGATTATAGATTGACGCTAAGGAGCTTTTACCAATTCAACATTGAGCATGTTTACCGAGAAGGTAATTCAAGAACTGATGTTATTTATAACCTTAGTCTTAAATGCTAGGTCTTGAATTATTAGTTTTTTTCAGATCTCCCATGAAATTTGAAGGATGTTTTTCAAATGAAATATTTAAATCTCATGTTCCTACATGGGATGGTGTTAATTAAGACCTTGCCATGGGAGCTGGGTGAGGTGGGACTTCTTATGGAGTGGTATTCAAATTGATAGGGATGATGTTGATAGTTTTCTAAAGATGGATTATAAGGCTTTCATTAGTTATCACAATAAGGTGGCCCATGTGATTTATGATGCTGAAAGATTTAAGAGAGTAAGATTTAATGAATTTAAAAGATATGATCTCCTTTCAAAGTTGTTATGGTTAGATCATGATAGATTTTTTCCCCTTTGTGTGAATTGCGTTATCAAGTTGCCTGACTATCAGTACTAAAAATACTTTAGGGAAATACATTTTTATGCATTGTGTTAAAAAGATTAATGGGGTGTGTAGTAATGATTTTCATGGTACCAAAAGGTGAGACGATAGTGCCAAGTGGGTAAAGATTGTTAGACTTGTGTGAATATTGCCATTGATGTCAAACCAATTATCTAGTTTGGTTTGGATGGTATATGCGGATGTTAGGATGTTAAATATATGCGCATAGTTGGTATGTGCGGATGATGTTATATGCAGTTTTGGTATTGTTGGGATACGATGCAGTAAGGTATAGATGATCTACTGGAGTCACTTCCGGAAGATCTTCATCTCTGGAATCTCGAGTTATGTTTACATTGGTCCCGGTACTAGTTGTGTGTTCCAGTATTAGTTATTTTAGTTATGCCAATTGTATCTTTTATGTCTCATAGTTTGGTATACGTGGTATGCATGGCATTCGTATTTTGGAGTTTGGTGTTGTTGTGCATGGAGTTTTTATGTTTATGGGTCAGTATCTATGAGTCTAATTGACCCATGTTCTATTCCGGTAATTATGGTATATGCATCGGTGAATGAATTGTGTAAAGGAAGTGTGTAGAGATCTTGTGGAGGCCAACTTGGTTATTATGCTTTTGATTAAGGCTTTATTGGATAACTTGTTGTGCTTGACTGATATATTATCCCGATGTGTAATATTTCTTGTATATATAAAAAGTATGGATAGAAGATGATAGATGTGTGCTATGAAATAGAGTGTGAAGTGTGAGGTGTGGACAACAAAGTGGTTGGAGCAGAATCATTGTGTAGAGCAGTGTTACAGTAATCCTTAACCAGATCTGCTACAGGCGTTTGTGGATAGTGGTATAGAGATCTTTCATTGGATCTGTTGTAGGTTTTGTGAGTTGTGATCTAAGCTTAATCTGTAACTAATTTCATGCATTTGGAGATGCAACTTTCTTTAGTTCATTTGTACTTGTTGCAGTGATCATTTTGGCTATAAGTCACTTTTGTAATCTTGTTGTGAGTATTCCAGCAGTGAGTTGTTTTTGTAACTTGGCAATGAGCCACCCATTTTGTAAACACCATATAACTAGTTATATTATCTTGAGAGCTAACACTCTTTGTGTTTTTTCCCATTTGGATTTTCCATGTATAAAATCCAGTGTTCCATTTGTGGTCATGTTTTCATGTTTATTTTGCATTTATTATTTCATGTTGATGTGCTTAATTGAGAAATTTGATATATCAATAAAAGGTTAAGAAGCTGAGAGAAAGTTTTAGAATATGTGGGAATGTTGATTCACCCCCCCCTCTCAGTATCTTGGTCCTTTCAACCAATCCAACAAAGACAAGAAATTATTGTATCAATTATTTTAATAGAAGGTGGTAGTATTTTAAAAGGGTTCCTGTTAGTTATATATCTACCAGTTTAAATTTGGTAATAGGGAAGGAGATAGCATAAGAAATCAATTGAGAATCTATTACTATTTTATATTAGGTAAAATTTTAGCAAGAATAAAAATATGGGAGGACCAAGGAAGTGTTTTGATCCCATCTCTTGTGAAGTTTTGTGATAGAATATGGAATTGTGGGATATTTTAGACAAAGCCAGTTGTAATTATTTCTTCATTTCTATGAAAGGTTTAAATTATTGGAATTGTGATCAAATTTTGACTCTTGGGAACATGGAGAAGTGATTATTGGGGGGGGTGTGAATTTGCATGCCACTTTTGAGTTGATTGCTCAAGTGAAGGGCTCAAATGTGAAGGTCTCAAAGTCTAGATGAGAAGTAATGGAAGATACTAGAGGTTTATTGAAGCTTTTTTGAAGGAGAGAGAGAAAAGAAGTTCCACAATGGTTACAATTAGGAATACCTACTTGCACCATGCGCCTTAGTAAGTCTTCATGTGATGAAATATTTTACACTAGAAGGAAGGTTTAAGACTATCTATATTAGACATGGTAATAATATAAATCTACCATGTCATTTGATCTTCTCTCATGAGAAATGCATCGATGATGAGGCCAGTCCCCCTCTCCATTAGGGTCTTATCATGACCCTATACAAATATAATCTCACATCAGCCCCTTAAACTAACCTTGTTCGTACGAAAATAAATGTTAATATTAAACTCATTGAAAGTAAAAATTCAACAAATAATTCTTATAAAATTCTCAAAGGGATCCCTGGTATGAAGGGTAAGTCTTTAGTTTTGGCTAAGAAAGTGAAAAAATTAAAGATGGGGGCCCTGGTATTAGAGATTGCAACCCTATCCTTTCAAAGGATCTTTTGGTCATTACCCATAGGAAAAGGAAATTCCATACTTTTGGTAACCTCAACAGTAGAAAAAAGAAGAAAATTGATGATAATTTTAGTCCTTTTACTTTAGGTATGGGGGAGAGGACCATTGACATTTTTTTATGCCAAAGGAGAGATAAAAGTTAAAAATAAGTTAGGTTGGAGCACTTCTAAGTTTGTTGAGGGTATAAGGTCCACCAAATTGGCTAATGCCTCTTTTGTTGTTAAAAAAAGTGATAAAAGGTAAGGACATTGTGATAGATGAGGGTGATGAAGACACCAGAGATGAGGGGTTTCTCCCTCAAAAAGATAAGGTGGTGCCTAGGAATTACTCCCAAGATGAAGGTGAGTGAGTTTGCAAGATGTTTTTTAGGAAGAACAAGGGATGAAAGGTGGTTGTTTTAGTAAAGAGAAAGAAGGTGAGAAACAAGAGAACAATAAAGATAACAAGGAGGAATATGGAGAGGAAGAAAGTGAGGAAGAGGATGAGGACGATCATGATAGGAGAGACGAGTATGATTTAGTGACTTTTTTACTAGTGAGGAAGCATATATTCAAGAAAAGGGTGAAAAAGAATAAATTATTGACACATTCAAGGACTCTCTCTGTGTTGCTCATGTTCAGTTGGTAGACTTACAGGTGAAATTGAAGGAAATGGAGACTAAGATGTTAATTTATAATTGTAATGGAAAAATGAAAAGAACGCAGTCAACTTTGGGAAGAATTATCTCTATGATTGAGGGCATAGTGCAAAAGGCGATTAGGGGAATTGTGTCTATTCACTCCAAAATAAAAATATATAAATAAATTGCAAGGGAGAGAAAAGGTCTCTTAGAGGATCAATGAAACAAAAAAGAATGGTAAGAAAGTGCAGGTTAATGAAGATTGGGAGGAGTCGCTTGACTCCCTGATCAATGAATTAAACCTCATTAATAGTTTCAGGCTCTTGGTGCTTCTTATTTTTGCTATTTTTGTTTGTTTTTTCTTTACTTTCTCTATTCTCATGGGCTTGTTTACTTGGTTTTGGTGTGTATGCCTCCTATGGAACTTATAATTTTGATGTTTAAGTTAGTTTTGTTTTGAACTCATGGGATCAAAGCACTTTCCCCATTTATCTAATTAAAAATTAGATCGCATCCAAATGATCACTTAACATTAAAATATACAACAATCCTCTCACACTATGAAGAAATACTTATTTCTCTCTAAATCTTATTTACATAGATTTAGTAATTGGGACATGAAAGATCACAAATATGCTTGTTTGACTCTATAATCAATTTGTATGTGATATTAACATTTTACAAACAATATTATCACACTTTATTAATGAGACATTAACAATTACTATTTCTCTTACGAGATAATTTGAGCATGCAAATATATGCAAGAAAGTGTATGGGAATATATTATTATTAAATATTTGAATAAATTATGCTATAAAAAGGTATAAGATGCAAAATATTCAATTAAATAAATGTTAACAACAAAGTCTTCAAATTGATTATGAATATGACACACATATTGATGAATACTAAGAGGGGGGGGGGGGGTTGTGTGAATTAGTATACCAAAAAATACTGTACTTAAACACTTTAACAGTCTAGCAATAAACCTGTAAAACAGTTTAACAAACAAATCGGTTAACACACATGCAAACCAAATAGGAAATAAGGCATTTACCCATAGAAGCACAATCACCATAACACAAGAGATTTAGACATGGAAACCCAAATGCGAAAAACCACGGTGAGATGAAACTCACAAGTAACTATCTGCAGAATAGTAACCAGACCGGTTAAGGTCAGATTGGTTAAGGTCATACAATGTTCTTTACCAGAACAGATCTTGTTAGGAATCTCAATCTCTATTAGGAGATAAGTCCGATTAAAGACTACCTTGTGAGAGGATTTCAGATCCACAGATGTGAACCACCTTGTTAGAGGATTTACAAAGGCTTTTCTGGGCCTACCTGGTTAAGGGTTTCTGACTTGTCAAAGATGTGAGTAATTAACAAGTGAATGATCTAGTAAATGGCACAGTCTACTTGATTAGATCCATTGTAGCTCATAGCTAACGCTCTTCAGCATTACTTTAGTCTTCAGTAAACCCACACTTTGTTGGAGTACACAGACTTGATCTTTTCAGTTAAGATCATACATACAAGAGCTTCAACGACCACCCAAAACCTAATAGCTACACTCATACATACACATGTAAAACCTAGACATGATGTCCTTAAAAGGAATATGATTTCATGTCGGTCCAATAGGATTACATTGCAAGTTCCTAGGTTCATTGTATCTAGACACATTTGGTAACATGACACAAAATCACTATTAAAGTGTCGGTGAATGGTAACTCATCACAAAGATATGCCGGTTGGTAACTCATCACAAAGTATTACTGGTTTATACAACTTTTCCGGTTACCGATTGGTAACTAAGAGTAATACCGGTTCAAACAGATTTCCGATTGACAAAAATTGAAGACTGGGAAAAAGATAAATGCCACTTCTGGCTCCTTTGCTCTGCTCCGCTTGAGATCCTTAAACCACTTGATCTCTCTATGCCACTTGGGTCTTTATACCGCTTGAGATCGGTAAACACTTTCTGCTTCTGCATAACATCAATAGTCTAAAGACTCCAACATGATACTAGTTTGGAACAATTACCAGTTGAGCATAATTCATAGCAAGTGTGTGTCCATCAATGACAATCACAACATAATCATCAAAATGCCAACAATCTCCCTCTTTGGCATTGATGGCAACACTTAGGAAAATTTTTGACATCTAAGTGTTTTACAACAAAATTACGCCATAATCAAGATTACTCCCCCTAAGCATTTACACTATCCCTTTTGCAGAAAATACAATATATACTACTTCCTTACTGAGATAAACATGAAAGTATACATAGCATGCATCAAAATACAGAGTACTACTCCCCATCAAAATTTTAAAAAATAGAATACTACTCCCCCTTTGCCAACAATGACAAAGTACAACTGAAAAACCCTTGTTCCATTAGCATTAATAACTGATTTAAAGAGTTTATGACAATAAAGAGTGAAACTTGTCAAAAATTGATTTAAAGTCCTAAATAAATGTCTTCATGGATAAAGACCATGATTCAAGCAATGAGGTAGCAACCTCATTCTCCGTTTGCATCTGATAGACTTGCTCTTCCATGACATCCAAGGTACTCATCTCTTGAGTGACTGTTAGGGCATCCAGATTTAGATAGCATTTCTGAAGAATTTGCAGTCTTGGTAGTAGGACCAGTTGTAGTTCCTGCAAATTACGTGTCTGGTTGCTTATCTCTGTCTATATTCTTGCAGACTGGAGTTGAATCCGGTGAGCGGTTTGTCCATATGTGGAGAAGGAATCATATGGCATCTTCAAGGTGCTTATAAATGACTGCATATCAGATTGTAGTTTAGCTTTCTGAGCAATCACATCATCACATAATAGATGAGGTTGACATATCTTACTTAGCAATAATTTACCCTCATCCATTGCATCTCTAATGTCCTTCTGTGCCTTCTGTAGATCAGACTGGAGCTCTGTTAACTTTTTCACTAAGGAAGTGTCCAGAGCCTTTTGATGCTCCTTCTTAGCATTTACTTCTACAACCTCTTCCAGGCTTTGCACTTGGTCTTCTACAACTGTGCATAGGAGCTTTAATTGTGCAAGAGAGGAATCGGTACTGGGGAGGTTGGTATCGGGTATCAAACCGGTAAGAGTGTCCACCGCAGCTTGGATCACATCTTGCTCTTTCTTTCTCCTTATTGCTTCTAGGCGTTCTTGGACGACCTTAATGCTCTACAACAACTCTGATTCGTTTGCAGACTGGAGGTCAATGGGACTGGTAATGTCAACCAGTTTGGCTTGACTACCGGTTGCCTTTGGGGTCTCCATCTGAGTGCTCTATGCCGCTCCCTCTTTCTCTTTAGCTCTTTTCTTGTCCTCTTTTGCCTTCTTTTTCTCCTCTTCTTTTCACTTCTCTTCTTCTTCATCATTCTTCTTTTTCTCCTCTTCCTGCTTCTTTTTCTCTTGCTCCTTTCTCTTCTCCTCTTCCTTTTTCTTCTCCTCTTCCTTTCTCTTCTCCTCTTCCTTTTTCTTTTCTTCCTCTTTTCTCTCCTCTTCCATTTTTTTCTTCTCTTCTTCCTTTTGCTTCTTTTCCATTTCTGCCTGTTTTCTATTTTCTTCCTCCTATTTCTTCTTCTCTTTCTCTGCCCGTTTTCTCTTGTCTTCCTCCTGTTTCTCTTGACTTTCTATTTCTGTTGGTGCATCCAGAGTAACATTTTCACCATTTAAGGCATCAACATCAATCATATCCAATTGAGTAGTGACCGGTTCTCCTTCACTGTCATAGACTTCATCTGGTTGAGTGATTTCCGGTTCTTGCTCAGCTTTCCTATTGGCTTCAGCCACTTGACGTAATCTTAAAGTTGATTGAGCAAGGGAGTGGGTATCTTTGACCACTTCCGAAACTTTTCCTTCCAACAACAGGAGTCTTCTTCTTCTCATGAAGAAGAGGCCCTTATATCTCTCTACCACTTCATATAGTTCTGTTTTGGGCACGTTAGGAAAGTATTGTGCAAATACTTCCTCTCTTATTTCTTGTTCCTTTTCTATGGCAATGTGCCACTTGTTATCTAAAGAATTATACAAAGAATCAGGTGTCTCAGATTTAATTTTTGATGGCCACCGGTCATTAATACATAAATAATTGATAACTTCCTGTTCAACTTCCTTCTTTTCATCATCATTAAAATCATCAAAGCACTCTTTCAAATCACCAAGTACTTTTCTTCTAATATTCTTAATTGTTCTTTGACAATGTGTCAAAGGTTTGTAAGAGGAAATATCAATATTTACCAGTGCAGATGTTGTCGGTTCACTCTTTGTCTTTTTCCTCGTTTGTCTGGTCTTCTTAGGCTGTTCTTCAGAGACAATGTCCTCTGAGTCTGGTGTATTTCTTTTTGTCTTCCGCTTCCTCTCAAAGACTTTGGCGGGTGCCGCTTCCGGTTTCTTCTTTGCTGGTGACCGCTTGGTCACTTTGGGACTTGCTATGATAATCGGTACCGATGATGAAGACACTGCCTTTCCCTTCTTTACTGAGGGTTCTTCAACCGATGTAACCCTTTCCAAGTAGGTGTCGGTTCTCTTTGCCTTTGGATCAAGGGGTGAGGCGATTAGGGTAGAGGCATACCCATCTAGCATGTCATACATTACCTCATATCCCATAGGTTCCACTTCTTCCTGTCTAGGCTCAACCGCCTCCATTATGCACTCATCAACTCCGATGGTGAAGCAGATGTCCTCCTCATACTTCTTGACAATATCACTGGATATTCTTACCCTTTGGTTCATTTTGCAACTGAACTCATCAAAGTATTTGTTCAGCACTTCCAGATAACCGGTTCCTACCACTTGTAGGCTTTCCTTGATTTGCTTTGTCATGGGTTGGTCAGCAGACCACTGAATATCACCTACTCCTGGAAAATAGCCTTGGAAGTATAAGAACAACCCAACCAATAGTTGTCCAAACTTAAATCTCAAGGCATTGTCCTGTTTGATTGACTTGAGGTTCAACATAAGTTGTCTTTGCATACAAGTGCATAGATCAAATGATGCATCTTCCTTGATCATCCTATGGGTGACATTTACTGCTGCAGCAGAGATAGTTGATTCTACTGGCATGGAACATTTGGTATCCTATCACCATACACGCATATTTGACCAGATCATCCTTGATGGAATTGACAGTCATTCCCTGTGAATCGCTCACTGAACCGGTGAGCTTAGTCATTTCTGTCTTGCTAATCTTCCTTAGGGCTGGCACTTCACCGACGTTGCAGAAACCAGTGATGGCATGAATTGCTTCTGGTGTAATATCATGCATCTACTCTAAGTACATTTTATCACCGTGTACTCTGCTTAGAATAATGCAGATGTGATCATTTGAAAAATTCTTCAAGGAAATAGACAACATTGTGAAGTTTCTTCTTTTCCAGAATGTTGAATTCTGGTTTAATCTTTTTGTCCTTCCCACAGAACAAACTCAACTGAGAATGGATCATCAAAGATCCTAGATCTTCAATCTTACAGTCAATGTAATCGGAAATGCCTTCCTCCACTATAACACCAGCGGGTATTTGAGATAGGGCATTGTATTTTGCCTTCCGTTGAATAAAGTCTACAGAATCATCAGGTGCACTAGAACTAGCATGTGATGCGGAAGCCATGATAAACAGAGAATTGTGAAAAATACCTTTGTAAGTCAAAATTTAGGGCACACAATTTAAACTTCGCTACACACTCCTTTGGTTGCTGAAATACCGCTTTGTGTTCTATACTTCACCAACAAATGTTTGCTTCTGATTCTTCTTCAGGATTTTGATAAATTCTTTGAATCACAATCCAAATCACTTTCCTTCACTCTGTGCTTGAAAACTTCTTCACTCGTGAACTGATAAGTGAAAAATGACTTTGAAAAAATTCTTTTAAATAAGTTCTTCACCTACCACAATAAATGCTCCACTATTAGGGCGTAAACCCTAATTTGCCTTTTACCGTTTTCGATCTTCTGCTAACAGACAAGTATCACATACTAGTTGATGTCTTTTACCGGTGTAAACCGGGGGTACGAGATATTTTACCGTTTGCTCCCCCTAAGCTTTTCTGATGCTTAGTTTGTCGGTTCAACGACTTCCACACTAGGTGCAGAAACTGATTCTTCTTGAATCACTTCTTCTGGCTTCTTCTTCCAAGTTTTCTTCATATCTGCTTGAACAATTTCAACATCAATCCTTCCTTCCATAGTGATCGGTATATCATCTGATATACTCTTTCTTGTTCTACAGAACCTTGCTGTATGATCCAATTTGTTGCAATGATAGCAAACCATTCCAGGTGCTCTCCAAGGTCCATTATTCATGTTTTCATTCTTCCTTCTGCATGTTGCAGCAGTGTGACCATGACCATGACAAATCACATAGATTGCTCTCCATCTGGTTGCCGCTTGATAGCCACCGCTGAAGAAGTTGAGGAAATACAACTTCAGAGATCCCAAGAACACCTGCATGCAAATACCTATCACAAGAGAAGAATGGAGGCACATAAAGCAAAAAAACATAAATGCTCTAAAGAAGAAAATTATCATTTAGAAAGGGAATCAATTGAATTAACAAGCACAATACAATCCTTATAAAAGGATAATAGCAACCCTAAAGAAACCCTAAAGGGATAATGTGTATTTAATAATTAGAATAATTATTAAATACCTACAATATTTATTAAATGCCAAAGTTTAGCTTAAGCATAGAGTTTAATAGACTAATTGTAGTCACATAAATCTGTCCACTTAATTAAATGAATACTTAGTATTTATTTGATTATTTAACCATCAATTAATAATTAATTAAATTAATATTTAATTAATTCATTTTAACCCTCTTCTCCTATTAATTAAATAAATTATTCAATTTATTTGATTTAATTCACTTAACCAAATTCAGACCATTAATTAAATAAATAAATCATATTTATTTAATTAAATATTTTCTCACATTTAAATAAATTAATATTTATTTAAATCCCCCAAAATCCCACCTCTCACATTTAAATAAATTAACATTTATTTAAATCACCTTTATCCTCTACCCACTTGCATTTTCCTACAAAAGCAAGTTGCACAATTATTTTAAATAAATAATTTATTTAAATCACCTTTATCCTCCACCCACTTGTATTTTCCTACAAAAGCAAGTTGCACAACTATTTTAAGTAAATTATTTATTTAAAATCCTATTTATCCTCACCCACTTGAAACCTTTAATGGTTTCCCTTAAAGTATTCAAACTTGATGGCTTTAAAGTCTTCAAACTTGATGGCTTCCTTCTATAGTCTTCTTAAGACTTTAATGGTTTTCCTTAAAGTCTTCAAGCCTTTAATGGTTTCCCTCAAAGTCTTCAAGCATTTTAATGCTTTATCTTCATTTTTCTCATTTAAATAAATTAATATTTATTTGAATATTTATCCAAATGCAAATTACACCATTTAATTGAAATAAATGATTTTATTTTAATTGAAAATACCAAAATTTCTCCCACTTGTATTTTCCTACAAAATCCACTTGCATGCCTAAACCCCTTCTAGAATTTTCTAATCACTTCTAAATAACCTAACCCCTTCTCTAAACTTTGTCACATTCCTAAGCAAAAGGGAAGTCACTTCTCAAACCCTCAAAGTCTTTGATAACCATTAAAGGCTTTCAACCTTCAACCACTAAATGGCTCAAAGTCTTTGATAACCATTGAAGGCTTTCAACCTTCAACCACTTAATCCCCAAAGTCTCCAATAACCATTAATGGTTACCTCAAACCCTCCCACATGGTTAAAACATTTGTTTTGACTCAACCTCTACCCAACCCAAAGGTCTCATCAGGCCATTAATGCTTTGACCATGATTATCTCTTAAACATTTGCACAAAGGTTTATCCTTGGATTAACTCTTAATCCAATGGGTAATCTTAATTTGGACTTGACCCTTAGCCTCTAGATAACCATGAGGTCTTCTCAGGCCTTTAATGCCTCCAACCTCTTCTCTCAACCCAATCCTATGTTGACACTTGTCACCATTTTATTGGTGCCAATTGTGCACATGGATCCCCAACTTTCAAACTTGGCCCTTGATTAAATCATTCAATTTAACCCTTCATTTCCCCATTTCTTCTATAAATAGAACCCTTCTCCTCAAGCAAAAGGAAGCATTTAGAGTATTGTTGTTATACTGGCATTAGCATAGAGCTTTTTCATAGCATCACTATCTACTCTTGCATAGTATTTGCTTATCATATTCAACCATCTTGAATCTCCATATGGCATCCATGGCTAGTGCTAAAAGCTGAGAGCTACACTCATTTGGGACTTGGAAAGGAGAGGAACAAGGGAGGAGAAACTATGAGCATCTTGATTAGCTATTTTATTCTATGTTTATATGCTTTCTATTTCATGCTTAATATCTCTCTTGATATGCCTGTTTAGGATAATCTTTTGTTGCTAACACTAACGTTTGTTTCTTGTGCTCTTGTGTGTGTTGCCATCAAACAGATTTTCTAATCCTTTTTGCAGAGCATCACTAATAATTAAATAAATAATTATTAGCTAATACAAGATAACTCTAACACCCCCCCTTAAGATGAACTTAGGGAGTGGCTAAAAAACTAAATGCATGAAGCAAAAAATGCAACTACATGATGAAGGCAAATTTGGGTCCCGACAACAAGGCCTGATGAGGTACCCAATCACAACCAAATCTCTATGAACTAGAGAAATAGAGAAAACCATGTGGGAAAAAACTCTACTCCAAAAAGAGATGGAAAAGCAAGAAGAACACCACTGAAGCAGGAAATAGCTGCAAACATTGTTGAAGAGTAACTGCTGATCTGAAGAACCTCCACTGAAATAGAACATGACTAGGTAAAGAAGACTGTAATTTGCAAGAGTGCCCTCAAATGACACTACTCGAATCAGATGGTAAACAAAGGCAAACAATTGAACTCGAAGATACAGATGGCATGAGACACCAAAGCCTGAAGAGCTGATCAATCGAACCAAGGAAGCATTAGAACTAACAAGACAAACCTCCCCATAATGCTGAAAAAGGAGAGGGACAGGTACACAGAAAAGAACGGCCAACAAGAACTACATGACGAAAAACCAGGAACATCGAAGGTGCAGAGAAAGTACATGGTGTCGTGGAAGGAACACTCACTTGACACACATCATGAGGCGAATATCATAGAAGGAACACTCACTAGACAACGGTAGATGGCAAACAAGGCAAACATCAACCCCCCCATAACACTTTATAAGTAGTGCATGTACAATAAGGCACAAGAGGTGCAAGATTCCATGTAAACAATGCATGATGACACTTTATCTCAATGCGTTTGCATAAATGCAAGCTACAATGATAAGAAGACTGGAAATAGAAATGAGAACCAAAATAGAGACATCCTACTCATGATGTGTGTCAAGTGAGTGTTCCTTCCACAACACCATGTACTTTCTCTGCACCTTCGATGTTCCTGGTTCTTCATCATGCAGTTCTTATTAGTCATTCTTTTCCATGTACTCGTCCCTCTCCCTTTTCAGCATTATGGGGAGGTTTGTCTTGTTGGTTCTAATGCTTCCTTGGTTCGATTGATCAACTCTTCAGGCTTTGGTGTCTCATGCCATTTGTATCTTCAAGTTCGGTTGTTTGCCTTTGTTTGCCATCTGATTCGAGTAGTGTCATTTGAGGGCACTCATGCAGATTACAATCTTCTTTACGTGGTCATGTTCTATTTCAGTGGAGGTTCTTCAGATTCGAGTAGTGTCATTTGAGGGCTCGAAACTAGCTTTCCAATGCCTATTTGTTTTCGAAAAAACGACTCCGTATGCCCAAGATATGACCAAAGGAAAAAACCCCTCTTTCAGGGCATAAAAAAGGTGTTAAATTTTTTTTATTTTATTTTTTATTTTTTGACGAAAATTTTCTGACGCATTTGGAGGTACAGCCGTATGGATTTTTGTGCCTTGTAAAGCGTGCTAAAGAAAAAATCATGGCCCAGATGCACTTGTGACCGAAATAAGTCAAATTATATATCAAAATGATTGGAAACACCCTTTGGAAGCCAACAGTGAGGTCTGTTTTGGCCCAAACTGCTTTGATTTTTTTTAATGATTTTTTTGATAAATTTCTCAAAATTCGTGCAAAAAAAAAGGCAAAAAACAAAGAAAAAATTTCAGAACCCAAATTTGTCAAAATTTGACAAATTTTATATGGAAATGGGAGTTTTGGGGCGTTCTAAGCTCAACAATGAGGTTCGTTTGAGCCCAAAATAATCAGAAACAAAACAACTTCCCCAGATCCAATAAAATTCTGAAAAAACTTGAAACCCTCCTCCAAAAAATCTTCTGAAAAATTAGAAACAAGCAGCAGTAGATGTAGGTTCTGATACCATGAAGAAGTTTAGGAAATACAACTTCAGAGATCCCAAGAACACCTACATGCAAATACCTGTCACAAGAGAAGAATGGAGGCACATAAAGCAAAAAAGAATTAATGCTCTGAAGAAGAAAATTATCATTCAGAAAGGGAATCAATTGAATTAACAAGTACAATACAATCCTTATAAAAGGATAATAGCAACCCTATAGAAACCCTAAAGGAATAATGTGTATTTAATAATTAGAATAATTATTAAATACCTACAATATTTATTAAATGCCCAAGTTTAGCTTAAGCGTAGAGTTTAATAGACTAATAATTAAATAAATAATTATTAGCTAATACAAGATAACTCTAATAACCGCTACCTGACTGATGACTATAGGTATTAAACCGGTTTGGGTTCCGTTTCTTAGAGGATTCAGAAAAAACTCCTTGACTCCTTTGAGGATACCTTTCGGTATTGTGCATGACAGACCTGCATTCAAATGCTCTATGCCCAAACTTGTTGCATGCATAACAATTTCCATTGAATCTATTGGGTCTAGGCTTATCGTTTAGAAAATAAGGAAAATTATTGTAAGCCTTACTTCTACATACATTAACAGCGTGTCCTTCCCTGAGACAATTAAAGCAAACAGGTTTGAACTTTTGCTTACCTTTATCCTTTGATGCCGATTGTTTCTTCAATGCTCCATCTTTTGTTCCAGAAGTCTCACCTTCCTCATAATTAGAGAAACCAAGTCCATTGGTATTCTGTACTAGTTTAGCCGATTCAAGATTCTATTCTAGCTTGACAGTGCTCTTATTGAATTTGGCAAGTATTTCCTTTGACTTAGTGAGTTCTTTGGAAATAACAGTATTGGATTCCTTCAAGGTTGCATTCTCAGAAATAGCCATGTTTAGTTAACCTTGGATTCCTTCCTTTTCCATTTTATTTTCAAGAAGATGAGCAGTAAGTGCACTGATTTCTTGCTTTAGCTTGGAGATCTCATAATCTTTGTCTTTTACCAGATCTTCAGCTTTCCTTCAGTTCTCAAGCTCTTGACACATTCTGATGTTTAGTCCTTCAAGTTCCCTTCTTAGGTTGGCATTGGACTCATTTAGTTTTTCAACTTCTTGAATTAGGGCTTCCATGTCTGCTTCATCAGAAGAACTGTTTTCAGTTAGCTCCATCAATTTTTCAGCATGCTCTCTTCTTTTTGCCTGAGAGGCCTTATATTTGACCTTAAGTTCATCACAGGCTTTCTCAGTCTGAGTGAGCTGATGAGTAAGTTCCCTCACAGTGTATTCCCCCATATCTCTTTCCAAGTGGTTAGACTTATAGAAAGGCTGGCTCTGATACCAATTGATGAATACTAAGAGGGGGGGTGAATTAGTATACCAAAAAATACTATACTTAAACACTTTAACAGTCTAGCGGTAAACCGGTAAAACAGTTTAACAAACAAACCGGTTAACACACATGCAAACCAAATAGAAAATAAGGCATTCACCCATAGAAGCACAACCACCATAACATAAGATATTTAGACGTGGAAACCCAAATGGGAAAAACCACGGTGAGATGAAACTCACAAGTAACTATCTGCAGAATAGTAACTAGACTAGTTAAGGTCAGATCGGTTAAGATCATACAATGTTCTTTACCAGAACAGATCCTGTTAGGAATCTCAATCTCTATTAGGAGATAAGTCCGATTAAAGACTACCTTGTGAGAGGATTTCAGATCCACAGATGTGAACCACCTTGTTAGAGGATTTACAAAGGCTTTTCTGGGCCTACCCAATTAAGGGTTTCTGACTTGTCAAAGATGTGAGTAATCAACAAGTGAATGATCTAGCAAATGGCACAGTCTACTTGATTAGATCCATTTTAGCTCATAGCTAATGCTCTTCAGCATTACTTTAGTCTTCAGTAAATCCACACTTTGTTGCAGTACACAGACTTGATCTTTTCAGTTAAGATCGTACATACAAGAGCTTCAACAACCATCCAAAACCTAACAGCTACACTCATACATACACATGCAAAACCCTAGACATGATGTCCTTAAAAAGAATCTGATTTCATGTCAGTCCAATAGGATTACATTGCAAGTTCCTAGGTTCATTGTATCTAGACACATTTGGTAACACGACACAAAATCATCATCAAAGTGTTGATGGATGGTAACTCATCACAAAGATATACCGGTTGGTAACTCATCACAAAGTATTACCAATTTATACAACTTTTCCGGTTACCGGTTGGTAACTAAGAGTAATACCAGTTCAAACAGATTTTCGATTGACAAAAATTGAAGATTGGGAAAAAGATAATTGCCGCTTTTGGCTCCTTTGCTCCGCTCCGCTTGAGATCCTTAAACTGCTTGATCTCTCTATGCCGCTTGGGTCTTTATACCGCTTGAGATCGGTAAACACTTTCTGCATAACATCAATAGTCTAAAGACTCCAACATGATACTGGTTTGGAACAACTACCGGTTGAGCATAATTCATAGCAAGTGTGTGTCCATCAATGACAATCACAACATAATCATAAAAATGCCAACACATATCGAATGAAGTGGATAGTGATGTAGGAAATGAAATTCCTAGTGAGAATTTGATACATGGCTTCATTGATATATACATAATAGGCTAGATCTAGTGACCTCATAACATTGTAAGAAAAGAAGTCCTCAAAGATAAATAGAAGGGGTTTTTTAAGTCCATGCTCTGATACCATGATGAAGTTTACAACACAAGCCTGCAAGACCAAACAATAAACAAATAACACCTTCCACAAACAAGAGTAGCAAGAATGAAATGCTATATTCCTCAAAAGAAATTATTACATAATGAATGCGACAATGCATAAAGAATGTCTATAAAAGCATAAAGATCTAACCCTAGATGCAAACTGTGAGGCCTCACCTCGACTCAGTTTGACTTTCAGTGGATTTTATATTTTAGACTACTATGGATACTTTGTTTTGATGCATTTTTGAGATTTAGAACTTTTATGTTTTCAGGATATTGGATAACATTGCTATGAATCGATGTTTTACTTACATGCTTTATGAGATAGAACACTACATGATTATTAGATAGAATGATATTGCAATGATAGATGTCGTTAATGAATTTGCAGGACCTTACTTTGAATATAGAACTATGATGTATGTTTAGTTTATGTGAATTGGGATGAAAATTGCTTATGTGAATTGGCTTGACAAAAGATGTATTCAATCTGTGCAGATGAAAATTGTATGCAAGTAATGATGTGCATTGTTATATTATTGAATTATATTTTATATGAATATTTGAGAGTACTAATGTGTACATTGAGATGCACAGGAAATTTACCATGTGACCATGGAAAATTACGGAGAATCAAACCTAGACTTATGTATGTTCGTAAAGCCAGGGTTTGTCTACTTGGAGAGACAACACCCCGTTTGTGTTGTATTTTATTCGTATCAGTATATGCTGCATGGGTGTTTTGTGTTATTTAAATTTATTGTGTAAAAACCTCAAGAGACAATTTCGTGTTTATTTTTGTAAAAGTATTTTTTTAGTGTCACTTGACACATGTGAGGTTTTAAATTTTAATATTTTATCTTGTCTCTTGATGGGAAAGTGTTAATTATTATTATTTTTAAATAAAATAATGTGTTGTCAAAAAGATATTTTGAGAATATAATATTTGGTGTGGTCAACTTATGTTTGACCCGAAAATAAACTTCAGAGGGGTTTAAAATGGGTTAAATGAACACCTAGGGGTAGTTTATTAGGGTTTCCTGAAGCCCATAAGGTATACCTAGGGGTTAGGGGTAATTTTAGGCAAGTTTCTACTTTATTATGATCTTTTTAACGCTTTAAAAATTGGCTTTTTTGAGTTGAGCGAAAATTGAAAATTGAAGTGAAATCAAATCCAGATTTTCCCTCTTGGAAGGAAAGTCTTTTTGCATTTTTGCTTTCTTTCTTCTTTTTTTGATTTTTTTTTAGAATCCTGTGAGAACTCAGAGAGTGAGCTTCTTAAGGAAGATTTTTGGGAATAGCTGGTTAATGACCCACTCTCCATATTTGGAGACAGAAGAAAACTTGGAAGAAAAATAATGTTATGGGTTAAAGAAATTGATTAAGGAAAATAAAGAATTGTGGATTGGGCAGCTCTTCTTCAGATATCATTATAACCTTTGGGCAGATTAAGGTTGGTTTCATTTTTACTTTTAATGACTTGATTTTGTTTATTTCTGGAAGTTGTTGAATAAGAAAGTCTGTATTCTTGAAAACGAATTTTTGAAAATCTTTTGGTTTTGTTTTATGAATGAATGTGTTTTGGGAGTTTTCTCAAGATCTCTCTTTCTCTTGGGAGAGAAGAGGATCTTGAGGGTGGTAGCAGTGACAGCCCTCGAGTGAGAGACTCTCTTTAGAGAGCGATCACAAGGGATCTTTGTGTGACCCTTGCTGCATGGCCTGTTTGTGCAATGGGGGTCATAAGGAGGGTTATAAGGCTAGAATGCCTTTGGGGGGCATAAGGAATTATGGGGTTGAGATTTTGATATGTTATTTGTGCCATGAGGTGGCTTCTTGTTATTACATACTTGCAGATTCTCCTCAGGGTATTTGGTCCACTACCACCCTTTGAAATTATTCACCACCAGAGTGTGGTGCTGTGAAAGCCAGGTTGGGAATGTGTCTGGAATATTTGTATGCTTTGTGTTTCTTTGTGTTTGTCTGTTTGTACCCGTCTAGGAATTGGTTCTCCGAGCTCGGGGGTGGCTACCAGTTAGCCTAGGCTGGGAGGTGAGCACTCCGTGGTCAGTTTTGTGTTTTCTATTATGCAGGAAATTCAGAAGAAAGAGGATAGGATTCATGAAAGATATTCAGAAGATTGTATTTGAAGATATTTGAATTCAGTTGCAGATGTATGTTTAAAGTTGTTGTAAATGAATGCCTCAAATTCAAGAGAAAGGAGAAGCAAGTTGAAATTTGTAATAGTAGACTTGAAATCTTTATGTTATGACTGTTCAGAGAAATCATTCTGTAAATTTGGTAGAACATTTTAGAGATGTATAAAAAGGAGAAAAGCTTGTTATTTCTACTTCTGGTTTATAAAGAAAAAGGGTTTAAAATTGTGTTGCATGCAAAAGCTTCTTGTATCATGGAAAGAAATAAAAGATTTGTTTTTTTTTATTTTGACTTTAATTATATTTCACTTGTGGCAAATAAAAGATTATTGTTGTTGAAAGATTTCTATGTATTTTTTTTTATAAAAAAAAAGAGTTGTTTTAAGTGAATATTCTATTTTAAAAAAAAAAGAATATATAAATGGATTTCTTTATTTCCAGAAAAAAGTAAAATGTAGCTTTATAAAATACTTTAAATCGTATTTGTTTTTGTTAAACATTGATTTTAGAAGCTTGTCTTATAGATGCATTTAAATTAATAAATATATATATATATATATATATATATATATATATATATATATATATATATATATATATATATAATAATTAAATTCTTGATTTAACTTAAGGTAATCTTTTCCTTTATTTTATTAGCTTAGAATTTTGCATGTAAATAATTCTCTTTTAAAATATATATAGATTTTATTTAGAATTTAAATTTATCTTTTATCTATGCTTTTTAATTTACGAATATACACATATATATATATACTTATATATAAATATATGTATATATATATATATTTATATATATATATATATAAATATAAATATATATATATACTTATATTATTAAATGTTATTGTAATTTTTAAAAAAAAAAAATTTAAAAAAAATAAGATGGGAACCCCGCGGGCTCCACTGTGTGTACACACAGTGGACGACCGCGCGGCGCCCACTGTGTGCACACACAGTGGAGCCGCTTGCGGCTCCCACTGTGTGGGCACACAGTGGACGGCCACGGCCGCCACTGTGTGGCCACACAGTGGTGCCGCCAGCGGCGCCCACTGTGTGGGCACACAGTGGTGCCGCGACGCCCACTGTGCGCTCACACAGTGGCGCGCGCGCGGCCCAGCATGCCAATAAACCCCCGCGACCTGCTAAAAAAAAGATGGATTCTTGGCCGCCTAGGGCTTCGGCCCAGCTAAGATGTGTAACAGTTAAAAGAAAAATATAATAATTTATAGGGTTTAAAACCCTAACCGAGTGGAGGTTAGGGCAGTTAATTAAAATCATTATTAAAATAATTACCAGTTTAGTAATATACATATATATATGTTTCCATAAATACATATGGAAATTATATATATATGTATGTAAATGTATGAATTTGAGCATTTTTGTATAAGTAATTAAATTTTAAATATATAAATATATGCATAATCAATTATGTATATATGTATATATTTAATTAATCCCGATTTTAACTTTGGTTATATTACAAAGAGAAATATAAAAGAATTAAAAAGACTATAAAGTCATATTGGAGGATAAATTAAAATATCTCTCCTAATACTTTTAGTATGAATAATTTAATAAAACTATTGATTAAATATCTTTTGGAGATAGAATTTAAACCAGTAGGTTTTTCCGCAATTAGATTGTAACAGATTGTCGATGCTTCGTTCGTTCTAGAATGAGCTCGAATTTATTAATGAAATTTTCGTTAACGCTTGTCGCAAGAGTGTGCTTGTTAATTAAATTAGTATCTTTTAAAAAAAAAAATTTGTTCCGTTTTTGCCCTAAATTTTGGGCATGACATTTTGGTATCAGAGCAAGGTTTCCACACTAGGAGCCTTACTCACTTACGTTTCGCCTTAAATATATTTAAAATTATTTTGTTAAATGGAATTTTGAAATTAAATAAATTTAATTCTAAAAGAAATAAATTTATTGTTTTGTCTTATTTCCTCTTAGGATGCCTCCGTTGACGCGACAAGCTCGCCAGCGCGGACGGGGTCCTAGACGTGAGCGCCTAGCTCGCGATGAGGAAGAGAGGGAGGCATCGGTTCCAGAGGAGAACCCAGGAGCACCTCCCGAACAGCCAAATGAACCTAACCGTGACCTTCTAGCAGCCATTCAGAATCTTATTGGCATTGTTCAGGAAAGGATTCCTGCAGAGAACCCTCCGGTTAGGAGTCATGACTCTGGGAGTCATAGATCTGTTGATAGAGAACGGAGCAGGAGCCCAGCTCCGATTCCTGTAGTGAGCCAGGGTGGTAATGAGCCAGAGTCAGTGCATATGCCAGGACCACTTCCTGCGGTGGAACCAGTCTATTTTGAGAGAGGTCGTCGAGATCCAGGGGATCTCATCAGGGAGGTCATGCGCCTCCAACCACCATCCTTCGGAGGTTCTACAGATGGAGTAGAGGCCGAGGCATGACTTCTGAGTCTTGAGAGGTGCTTTGCGTTGCGTTCTTATGAGAGCAACTTGAAAGCACGTGTTGCAGTTCATCTTCTGAGAGGGACAGCCTCCACCTGGTGGAGACAGGAAGAGTACAAATGCGGATTAGTACCCGATACACTCACTTGGGAGATATTCACCGAGAGGTTCCGTGAGAGGTACCTATCAGAGCACTTCAGGCAGCGTCATATAGACGAATTTCATGATCTCCAACAAAAAGGCTTGTCAGTAACCCAGTATGAGAGTAAATTCTTTGAGTTGTTGCCATATGTAGATTATCTAAAGGATGAGAAACTTCTTGTAAACCGCTTCATTAGGGGATTGAATGCCGGTATAGCCGGGCCTGTTAGGATGTCCGCTCCAGAGAGCCTTCGGGTTGCTGTAGAGAAGACACTGATTGCCGAGGAAATTCAGGTTAGACCACAGGATAATAGGGATCGGTATCAGAACCGAAATCCCGCACCACAGACTTATGGATTTCAAAAACCACATTGGAAGGGGAACAACCGAAATTCTCAGGGGTTCTCCAAACCCCCTCCTCCACAACAGACACCACAGAACCAGAGGCAGAAGCCTCCACAGTATCCGCAGGGCTCCAAGCCCAAGCAGTGGCAGACTCAGGGACAGAAACGTGATCAGAGAGCACAGGGGCAGTACACACAGCCGGCGGGGACTCAGCAGCCCTCCAAGGGTGGGTACAGCGGATCCAGTAGGACAGGAGGTCAGGGTTTTTCTAGGCCTCAGGGTGCCCAGTTCCAGGCACGGGGTGCTTGCTTTACTTGTGGAGCCATGGGGCACTTGGCGAGGGATTGCCCTCAGGGACAGGTAGCAAGGAGTCAGCGGATGGCCGCTTCAGAGCCGACAGTTGGTGATATGGGCAGGTCCCATAGAGTATTCGCAGCGGTTGACAACCGCCAGGCCGATCATCAGGCCACGGTTATCGAATCTTCAGGTATAATCAGAGGTAACAATGTATCTATTTTGTTTGATTCAGGAGCTACTGACTCCTTTATATCTCCATTGGTTGTGGAGCGTTGCGGGCTAGTGGCAACTAGGCAGGGTGTCAGTTGGGAAGTGGAATTAGCTTCGGGGGCTAGAGTGTCAGTGGAATCAGAAGTTAGGGCATGTCAGTTGCAGATTGGCAAGACCACCACTGTAGTAGACCTTAGAGTGACTCCACTTGGATCTTATGGAATCGTACTTGGCATGGATTGGCTTTATGCCCACAGAGCCAAGATGGATTGCCGTCTGAAAAAGATCGAGTGTGAGGATGATCATGGTTCGCCCATAGTTATCACCGAGATTCAGAGGCCCGTGTCTCTTCGGATGATCTCCGCAATGCAGCTCAAGCGGAGCATGCGGAAGGGATGTCAGCTTTTTGCTATCACTATCAGTGACAGAGGAGAAGAGGAGGAAAAGGAAACATCACTCGATGACCATCCTATCCTTCAGGGATACTCAGATGTATTTCCTTCAGAGTTACCGGGAATGCCTCCCCGCAGAGAGATTGATTTTCATATAGACCTAGTACCAGGAGCCGAGCCAGTTTCCAGAGCACCTTATAGAATGACCACAAATGAGCTTAATGAACTTAAAATTCAGCTTGAGGAACTTCTTGAGAAGGGTCATATCCGTCCTAGCGTATCCCCGTGGGGTGCACCAGTTATCTTCGTTAAGAAGAAGGATGGATCTCTCCGATTGTGTATGGATTATCGGCAGCTAAATAAAGTAACCATCAAGAACCGATATCCTTTGCCTAGAATTGATGATTTATTTGACCAGCTTCAGGGTGCCAAAGTCTTTTCCAAAATAGATCTGAAGTCAGGATACCATCAGTTGAGAATAGTGGAAAGTGATATCCACAAGACCGCTTTTCGCACTAGATATGGTCACTATGAGTTTACCGTAGTCCCCTTTGGACTTACGAATGCCCCAGCAGTTTTTATGAGTCTCATGAATGGGGTGTTCCGTACCTTTCTGGACCGTTTTGTTATTGTGTTCCTCGATGATATATTGATATATTCTCGGAATGAGAAGGAGCATGAGGAGCACCTGAAACAGGTATTGCAGTGTTTGCGAGATAACCAGTTGTTTGGCAGCCTATCGAAGTGTGCTTTCTTTCGATCTGAGGTCAGGTACCTTGGACATGTTATTTCCGGTGATGGGATCTCAGTGGACCCATCAAAGATTAGGGCTATTATGGATTGGCCAGCGCCTACCAGTGTGACAGAGGTCAGGAGTTTCATGGGTTTAGCAGGATATTACCGACGTTTTGTCGAAGGTTTCTCCAGAGTCGCACACCCTATTACCTCTCTTCAGCGTAAAGGGAAGAAATTTGAGTGGACAGAGAAGTGCGAGAAGGCCTTTCAGGAACTCAAGAAGGCACTTACTAGCGCTCCTATCCTTGTTGTACCAGATCCTTCAGCTGATTTCATGGTTTGTACCGATGCTTCCTTAGAGGGTTTAGGGGCAGTTCTTATGCAAGGTGGTAGGGCCATAGCTTTCGAGTCTAGGAAACTTAAGACTCATGAACTTAATTATCCCACTCACGACCTTGAGCTCGCAGCAGTAGTGCATGCACTTGTGAGGTGGAGACACTTCCTTTTAGGACATCACTTTGAGTTGCATTCAGATCACCAGAGTCTTCAGTATATCTTCACTCAGCCGAACCTTAATGCACGTCAGAGGAGATGGATGGAGTTTTTGTGCGAATATGATTTTGACGTTCACTACATCAAGGGTAAGGAAAATGTAGTTGCAGATGCCCTGAGTAGGAGACGTCATGAGGTTTGCACCATATCCATGGGCACAGACTTGAGGGACCGCATACTTCGGCATTTGTCAGAGGATGGATGGTGTGCAGAGGTTTGTCAAGTGTTACGTTCTCAGGTCACACTAGAAGGGAAATATGTGGATTATTCCTTGGAGTCCGATGGACTATTACGCCATAGAGGGCGCATTTATGTACCTTCCTCCGGAGGGTTGCGAGAGTTCATTGTCTCGGAAGCTCATAGAGCTCCTTATGCAGCGCATCCCGGGGTTAAGAAGTTGCATGCAGACTTGAGGCAATTGTATCATTGGCCGGGAATGCGGCAGCTCATTGCCGAGATAGTAGCTCGGTGTCTCGAGTGTCAGAGGGTAAAGACAGAGCACCGCCATCCAGGTGGGTTGCTTCAGTCTCATGCTATACCAGAGTGGAAGTGGGATACTATATCCATGGATTTCATCATTGGTCTCCCCATGTCTTCTCGTCGCCATGATGCTATCTTGGTGACAGTTGACAAGTTGACCAAAGTAGCTCACTTTTCACCAGTCCGTACTACATTCACAGCTCCTGCAGTAGCACAGGTGTTCTTGCGAGACATTGTTAGACTTCATGGCGTACCCCGCAAGATTATTTCTGACAGGGATTCTCTTTTCACTTCTACCTTTTGGAAGTCATTACAGGCAGCTATGGGCACAAAGCTCAATTTCAGTACAGCTTATCACCCGGAGACAGATGGTCAGACAGAGAGAGTCAATCAGGTGTTAGAGGATATGCTTCGTATGTACGTCATGGATCATCAGACCCGGTGGGAGGAGTATCTTCCCTTAGTGGAGTTTGCCTATAACAATGGGCATCACACTTCTTTGGGAATGCCACCCTACCAGGCATTATACGGCAGGCCTTGCAGGACACCCTTGAGTTGGGATCGCATAGAGGATAGAGTTGCCATTGGTCCTGAGTTAGTTCGAGATATGGAACAGCAGGTGGATTTGATTAGGCAGCGTCTCAGAGAGGCTCAGGATAGACAGAAGAAGTATGCCGATGCAAAGAGGATTGACCGTAGTTACTTGGTTGGAGACAGAGTTTTCTTGAGAGTGCGACCGCATAAGAGTCCGATCCGCTACGGAAAGGGTTCTAAGCTCGCACCTCGCTTTGTAGGACCTTTTGAGATTCTGGAGAGGATAGGCCCAGTTGCCTACCGTTTAGCTTTGCCACCTAGCCTGTCACGCATCCACGATGTGTTTCATGTTTCAGTTTTGAGAAAATATATCTATGATGAGTCTCATATTTTAGATTGGGATGCCTTGCAGGTGGAGTCGGACGGGCAGCTAGCTTTGGAGCCCATTCGCATTTTGGCACGCCGGACATTGGCCCTTCGAGGTCGAGAGCTGGACCAGGTTAGGGTCCAGTGGGATTGTTATGATGAGGTTACGGCTTCATGGGAGGACGCAACACGTATGAGATCAGAGTACCCTCACCTCTTTGATGAACTCCAGGAGGAAGTTCATGCCTAGAGGGGGAGGATGTGAGGCCTCACCTCGACTCAGTTTGACTTTCAGTGGATTTTATATTTTAGACTACTATGGATACTTTGTTTTGATGCATTTTTGAGATTTAGAACTTTTATGTTTTCAGGATATTGGATAACATTGCTATGAATCGATGTTTTACTTACATGCTTTATGAGATAGAACACTACATGATTATTAGATAGAATGATATTGCAATGATAGATGTCGTTAATGAATTTGCAGGACCTTACTTTGAATATAGAACTATGATGTATGTTTAGTTTATGTGAATTGGGATGAAAATTGCTTATGTGAATTGGCTTGACAAAAGATGTATTCAATCTGTGCAGATGAAAATTGTATGCAAGTAATGATGTGCATTGTTATATTATTGAATTATATTTTATATGAATATTTGAGAGTACTAATGTGTACATTGAGATGCGCAGGAAATTTACCATGTGACCATGGAAAATTACGGAGAATCAAACCTAGACTTATGTATGTTCGTAAAGCCAGGGTTTGTCTACTTGGAGAGACAACACCCCGTTTGTGTTGTATTTTATTCGTATCAGTATATGCTGCATGGGTGTTTTGTGTTATTTAAATTTATTGTGTAAAAACCTCAAGAGACAATTTCGTGTTTATTTTTGTAAAAGTATTTTTTTAGTGTCACTTGACACATGTGAGGTTTTAAATTTTAATATTTTATCTTGTCTCTTGATGGGAAAGTGTTAATTATTATTATTTTTAAATAAAATAATGTGTTGTCAAAAAGATATTTTGAGAATATAATATTTGGTGTGGTCAACTTATGTTTGACCCGAAAATAAACTTCAGAGGGGTTTAAAATGGGTTAAATGAACACCTAGGGGTAGTTTATTAGGGTTTCCTGAAGCCCATAAGGTATACCTAGGGGTTAGGGGTAATTTTAGGCAAGTTTCTACTTTATTATGATCTTTTTAACGCTTTAAAAATTGGCTTTTTTGAGTTGAGCGAAAATTGAAAATTGAAGTGAAATCAAATCCAGATTTTCCCTCTTGGAAGGAAAGTCTTTTTGCATTTTTGCTTTCTTTCTTCTTTTTTTGATTTTTTTTTAGAATCCTGTGAGAACTCAGAGAGTGAGCTTCTTAAGGAAGATTTTTGGGAATAGCTGGTTAATGACCCACTCTCCATATTTGGAGACAGAAGAAAACTTGGAAGAAAAATAATGTTATGGGTTAAAGAAATTGATTAAGGAAAATAAAGAATTGTGGATTGGGCAGCTCTTCTTCAGATATCATTATAACCTTTGGGCAGATTAAGGTTGGTTTCATTTTTACTTTTAATGACTTGATTTTGTTTATTTCTGGAAGTTGTTGAATAAGAAAGTCTGTATTCTTGAAAACGAATTTTTGAAAATCTTTTGGTTTTGTTTTATGAATGAATGTGTTTTGGGAGTTTTCTCAAGATCTCTCTTTCTCTTGGGAGAGAAGAGGATCTTGAGGGTGGTAGCAGTGACAGCCCTCGAGTGAGAGACTCTCTTTAGAGAGCGATCACAAGGGATCTTTGTGTGACCCTTGCTGCATGGCCTGTTTGTGCAATGGGGGTCATAAGGAGGGTTATAAGGCTAGAATGCCTTTGGGGGGCATAAGGAATTATGGGGTTGAGATTTTGATATGTTATTTGTGCCATGAGGTGGCTTCTTGTTATTACATACTTGCAGATTCTCCTCAGGGTATTTGGTCCACTACCACCCTTTGAAATTATTCACCACCAGAGTGTGGTGCTGTGAAAGCCAGGTTGGGAATGTGTCTGGAATATTTGTATGCTTTGTGTTTCTTTGTGTTTGCCTGTTTGTACCCGTCTAGGAATTGGTTCTCCGAGCTCGGGGGTGGCTACCAGTTAGCCTAGGCTGGGAGGTGAGCACTCCGTGGTCAGTTTTGTGTTTTCTATTATGCAGGAAATTCAGAAGAAAGAGGATAGGATTCATGAAAGATATTCAGAAGATTGTATTTGAAGATATTTGAATTCAGTTGCAGATGTATGTTTAAAGTTGTTGTAAATGAATGCCTCAAATTCAAGAGAAAGGAGAAGCAAGTTGAAATTTGTAATAGTAGACTTGAAATCTTTATGTTATGACTGTTCAGAGAAATCATTCTGTAAATTTGGTAGAACATTTTAGAGATGTATAAAAAGGAGAAAAGCTTGTTATTTCTACTTCTGGTTTATAAAGAAAAAGGGTTTAAAATTGTGTTGCATGCAAAAGCTTCTTGTATCATGGAAAGAAATAAAAGATTTGTTTTTTTTTTATTTTGACTTTAATTATATTTCACTTGTGGCAAATAAAAGATTATTGTTGTTGAAAGATTTCTATGTATTTTTTTTTATAAAAAAAAAGAGTTGTTTTAAGTGAATATTCTATTTTAAAAAAAAAAGAATATATAAATGGATTTCTTTATTTCCAGAAAAAAGTAAAATGTAGCTTTATAAAATACTTTAAATCGTATTTGTTTTTGTTAAACATTGATTTTAGAAGCTTGTCTTATAGATGCATTTAAATTAATAAAAATATATATATATATATATATATATATATATAATAATTAAATTCTTGATTTAACTTAAGGTAATCTTTTCCTTTATTTTATTAGCTTAGAATTTTGCATGTAAATAATTCTCTTTTAAAATATATATAGATTTTATTTAGAATTTAAATTTATCTTTTATCTATGCTTTTTAATTTACGAATATACACATATATATATATACTTATATATAAATATATGTATATATATATATATTTATATATATATATATATATATATATATATAAATATAAATATATATATATACTTATATTATTAAATGTTATTGTAATTTAAAAAAAAAAAAATTTTAAAAAAAATAAGATGGGAACCCCGCGGGCTCCACTGTGTGTACACACAGTGGACGACCGCGCGGCGCCCACTGTGTGCACACACAGTGGAGCCGCTTGCGGCTCCCACTGTGTGGGCACACAGTGGACGGCCACGGCCGCCACTGTGTGGGCACACAGTGGTGCCGCGACGCCCACTGTGCGCTCACACAGTGGCGCGCGCGCGGCCCAGCATGCCAATAAACCCCCGCGACCTGCTAAAAAAAAGATGGATTCTTGGCCGCCTAGGGCTTCGGCCCAGCTAAGATGTGTAACAGTTAAAAGAAAAATATAATAATTTATAGGGTTTAAAACCCTAACCGAGTGGAGGTTAGGGCAGTTAATTAAAATCATTATTAAAATAATTACCAGTTTAGTAATATACATATATATATGTTTCCATAAATACATATGGAAATTATATATATATGTATGTAAATGTATGAATTTGAGCATTTTTGTATAAGTAATTAAATTTTAAATATATAAATATATGCATAATCAATTATGTATATATGTATATATTTAATTAATCCCGATTTTAACTTTGGTTATATTACAAAGAGAAATATAAAAGAATTAAAAAGACTATAAAGTCATATTGGAGGATAAATTAAAATATCTCTCCTAATACTTTTAGTATGAATAATTTAATAAAACTATTGATTAAATATCTTTTGGAGATAGAATTTAAACCAGTAGGTTTTTCCGCAATTAGATTGTAACAGATTGTCGATGCTTCGTTCGTTCTAGAATGAGCTCGAATTTATTAATGAAATTTTCGTTAACGCTTGTCGCAAGAGTGTGCTTGTTAATTAAATTAGTATCTTTTAAAAAAAAAAATTTGTTCCGTTTTTGCCCTAAATTTTGGGCATGACACAAACCCTAAAAAAATATTAAATTAGCTAGCAACAAGTGTCACAATCATAATGAATGGGACAACTTAAAGTATTATTAGCCTAATCTAATAAAAGGTTAAAAGCACCTAAGTTTAGCTTAAGTTAATAATGTAATAAGGACCTAATTATAATTATTTAGATAATGTCCTTATTAGTCTAACATTAGATGAAATTGGTTTCTAGAAGTTAACTTGCAACAAAGGGAGAACCCTAGTTTGCTTAAGCATAGCCATGCTTGGGGTTCTTGGGTGAGTCAACAAGTTTTTGGGTTTAGGCTTACTTTAGAATATAATTAATCTCCCAGCATAGGTTTTTTTTCCAAAATATATAAGAAAATTCCAACCAATAATTATAGTTGTGGCCATCACAATAAGCTATACTAACATAATTATTAAAACATGTTATATTTCAATTTTTTAACCAAATACTAGAATGTAGTGGGACAAATATAGATGTTGACAATAAAATAGGTTATAACAATAAGAACAAAATATATATAAATTTTGAGAGAAGGAAATCCATATAAAAAAATGTATTTAAGAAATATAATTATTGATATAACAATAGGTTATAGCAATAGGAACATGGATTTTGTAAATTTTGAGAGAATGTGAAAATCAAGTGAGAAATGCATTGAGAGAAGTAGTGGAGAAAAAAATATTTCCTCTATATACTTGTCTTTTTAGATTCCAAGAGAATTTTGTCCTTAGGTAAATACAACTCCCATAATTTTGCGTTATTTTGACATGCATTGTATTTTAAAGTGCCATGGGGGGTTGTTTAGTGCCTTTTGTTTTGCCATCACACCTTTGTCTTGTGAGTGTCCTTCCACGACAACATTGAATACTAGTGATTCTTATCCCATTCTTGTCTACTTTGGTTGCCTACCCTTTTCCAGTTGCAAATACTTTCTAGTGAGCATTCAAATGCTTGTTCTCCTTCATGCATTACTTGGTGACACACAGTTTCAGTGGACCTATCATGCCTCTCCTTTGTCAATATTATGGGGGGTTTCTACCATTGTTGCTAATACTTTGTTGATTTCATGAGTTCCTATTTACTAGCTGGATGCAATGGCTATATTTTGGTGAGATGGAGCTTTTACTATTTAGACACTCTTGCATTCCAATTTCATAGAGGTGAATTATCCTCAATTGATAAGTTTTTTAAAGATTATTGTCTTTAGACTATTATCATGTATATCTTTGATTGTCAAATGTGTGCCTTTTGTTTACCATTTGATCATTGTTCATGTAGTGTCATTAGGGGCACTCATGTTGATTGTTGTCTTCTTGGTCCTGATCAACATTCTTCAGACTATTGTTACATGTATTTTCAACTAGTAGTTTACTTTTACATAGTCGAGTAGTGTCGTTGGGGTCACTCATGTAGATTCATGTGTTATTTGCATCTTCAACTTACAAATGTTTGCCTATGTTTGCCATGTGATTGTTCAAGTAGTGTCATTTGGAGCATTCATTCAGATTATTGTCTGTTGAGGAGGTTCTTCATTCAACACTACAACAATATTTTTTTTAATAGTTGTCTATAGCTTCTTCATGCTTGAGAGGATGTTATTCACATTCCTATTCCTTTTGGGACATTGATTTGGAGGTTGCTTAGTCCTTCATTTCTTTTTCTCTACTTTGGAGAGGATTCCTTTTCTTTTTTTGTGAGATATTTTTCATTTGTAATTGCACTTTTCCTTCAAATCACAACCTTATTCTTTGTCATTTCTCTCCCCCTTGTTGGCACTTTCTTCCTTGTCTCTTCACTTGTTGATCAACCTCTATTGGCTACTATTCTCCCCTTTCTTCCTTGTTTGATTATTCATGCACCTAAATTGGTGCCTCCTCTTAAACCTTCCTCTTTGCATGATACCTTAGATCTCACCCAAAATTTGGGCATTCAAACTTATCTACCTTGTGCCACACATGCCAGTTCTATATTTAATGTCAACTACATGCCCTTGTCATTTTGGATCACCTTAGAATCTCACAAGATCATACCTCTACCTATCATAATGCCCTATCTGCCTAAATCTCCCTTGAACCATGCATGCTCCTTCCACTACATTCAACCAAGATTATCATTAATACCAATGGGGTAATATCAACCCCTTGACAACTTCTTCCAACTTGTTTGATGCTTGCACACCATCCTTTCACAATAAATGCACACATTTAAGGATAGCGATGCTTATGTGTAGCATGCTATTATCAATAAAACCTCACCCAACAATTACTTATTGTCACTCATCTAGTTGTAGCTTGTTTTTGGTTGCTAAGAATCCGCTCTTCCATCCTTTGTCGTTGTGAATCCTTCCTTCCATGAATTCATGTCATCACAACTACAATCATTTTTCCACTAAATCATGGTTTCCAAATGTCCATTCAAATCTTCTTCCCAACCAATGAGCAATGTGGCTCTTTCTTTCATCACCTTTTGTTACTCAACCACCTCCACACGTCTTACCATGCTCTTCCTCAATCCCCTTTGTTGACCTCTACATCCATGCAACCAAAAACATTCTCTATAACACTTACATACTCCACTCTCATCCACACAATCAACTAATCACCTTGCTAGGCCTCTTCTCATTTGACAACTTTTCTACTTTGCTAGCAACCACCATATGTTCCACTAGTATGGTATGGACTTTCTTTTTTAGTATTGCAACTTGTCACTCACAACATAAGCATCCCTATCAATGCTCCTTTTGCTAAACTTACAATTGTAACATTACCACCTCATAACCTCATATTGCTAAAAGTGCACCTTTTCCCAAGCACCTCATTCTGTTTGCTACAAGTGGTCATCTTTCCAAGGGCAACCTTTAGTTGTGAGTATCTCTCCATTTGTAGCTCCCTATTGTTGCAAGTGAGGGAATGCTCACTCCCCTTTTGTTGCAAGTTCTATGACTACAATTAGCCATCTTTATTGCAAGTGTCTTTACAGTATGATCCCCCTTCGCTAGTGGTTGCATGTAAACAAACTCCTCTAATCAACCCATTCAACGCCTTCGATCCCAAAATGCATTTGCACCATATTCTAACAAAAATATATTTAAACACTCACCAATATTACATCCACTAACTCCACCCATTTATTTATTTTATAAAATAATATCTAAACATTACCTATTTCATCATAAAAAATAAAAAATAAAAGAATAATAAAAAAACAACTACTGTCCCTCCCCGGGCAGGCTTCATGCCCTCTTGGGCTGTAGTGCTCGCGACCTCCATTAAAAAAAAACAAAAAACAACAACTGTCCAAATAATTTCCTATTAATTCAGCCGTTCAAATTTTGACCCAATAAATTGCATTAGATTACACACCTCCTGGGTGATAAGCTACAAGCGGCTGATAATTTGCATTCCATTGAGGTGAGGCTTTGCACTTGGCAATCGTATGTGATGTACATGGAACATTGCAGGGCGTCTCTTCTTCAATTCCATCACAAACCAACGAGCAAAGCATATCCCAATGCGAATTCGTGTAGATTTGTTAGCAAGAACGAAATTAAACAAACTTCCAAAGTAATGAAGATGGGACTGGCTGTGGCCTTGGCGTGGCAATTGGGATGTGGAACTACTATTGCCTCTCAGCTTGAAAAAGACCCAGTTCAACCCTTTACTATATATGGCAGCATTTCGTAGGTACTCTTTACTGTTTCATATTATATATTCATGTCATGTATGATTTTATTGTTTCAGAGTTATTATATTAGCATTAACCCTTATGATGGCAGCAAAAAGTACTGTATAGAGCAGCTGGTTGACGGAAAGGTGATTGGCAGGAAGAAGGGTCTCACTGCCAATGTTTGGTATTTACACATTTCTCCAAGTTCTTTTACTGTTAATTGTTATGCTAAAGCTTCTGCCTAAATTTCGGACGAATTTGCATAAAGTTATTTTTCTCATCACATGATTTAACTCCTGTAAAGCTTTATAGAAAATGCATTGTTTTGGTAGATACGGAAAATTGTTTACCATTATAGGAATACAAAATTAACAGCAGAAAACAAAACAGGAAGAAACAGCTGAATGATTCGCTGCACACATTTATAAATTAACAGATAGATAAGTTCCTATAATCATGTTACCTACGTTGACAGCTAAGTGGAGCTGTTCAACAGTAACGGAGTCTTGTGACAGCAAAATAAGATTAACATGCAGGTTGACTGCTCTTTATTGACATGTAGACAAAACACAAATAATTCAGTTATGAGATATATTCCTTTAGCACTGCCCCTTAATGAAGAAGGGAATGGTAGAGTCCTAACAAATTTCTACATAGTACAAACTGGGAATTAAACTGATTAGCAACATAAAACAAAACAATATAAAACATATTATGGAGAAGCTCTTATTTGAAAATAGTTCTTAGACCAGTAAGACTTCTTCAAGCTGCTACCCAATTACAGATATAATCACCTAGCTATCATCTAAGTTTGCAACATCGTTGGATACCATTTGCACATGATCACCTAGCTATCATCTAAGTTTGCAACATCGTTGGATACCATTTGCACATGAAGTGTCTCATCACCCTTGTAAAGGTATAATGTTGAACTTCATTATTTCAGATCCCTATCTGAACTATTGGACACCAATCCTCACATGTATGCCTCATAACCACAATGAGGTATAGTTTCTTTGATCCACAGACACCTCAGACTATTGAGCATCTAACTATTCTATACTGCATCCTTCCTTGTCTTCAAAGTGTTGGGCTTTTCAAAATAGAACAAATGCCTCATCTTCAATGAAGCCGTCATGACTACCGATATCTGGTGGATCTTCAACAATAGCTATATTTACAATTATTCAACTTTTCTTTTGAGATTGCCATTAGAAAATAAAATAAAAACTTTTAACAGTCACTTGGCATTTTATGCTTACACTTGATGTAGCAAGCCTCACCCAAACTAGAATGCTGTTCACACAAGGCTTACAGAAACTGCAATCGTTGGGCAAATCGGCCAAACCCGGCAACTTAACAGATTCATAACACTTTAACAGTCACAACTCTTCTCTTTGATTCACAACTTCTCTTTGCAAGCGCTTTACCTTTACTTTCTTTTCTCGCTCTCAGGTCTGATCATCTTCAAAAGCTTCTATCTTCTACCATGTTAAATCTCTTCTTCCTCAATATTGTTTGCAACCTTCTGTGTTGCTATTATTTCCGACACAGCATCTGCCCAGTCAAATTTGAGATCTACAGCAGCTTCTTTGGCAGTGGCTCCTTCATTTGGTGACGACTCCCTATGATCCATATCATTGGCAAACAATCCTGCTTGGAGACTACTGATGACTCACTCTCACACTATTCAAACACAGAATACTGAAACAGAGGCGAAACATAATTGTTTAAATAGAAGAATGAAGGAGCATGATTTGGATTGGCTCTGATACCAAATAAAAAACTAAGAACAGAAAACAGCACAGGAAGAAACAACTGAATTATTTGCTGCACACATTTATTCATTAACAGATATACATATTTATAGATACAAAAACTTTAATTAATTCCCATAATCATGTTACTTGCGTTGACAACTAAGTGGAGTTGTTCAACAGTAATGGAGTCTTGTGACAGCAAACTAAGATTAACATACAGGTCTACTGCTCTATCTTGACATTTACACAACACACAAATAGTTCAGTTATGGAATATATTCTCTAACGGTAGGCTAGTGAAAAGAAAATGTTTAGAATGAATCTAATTGCAGAGAATAAATGATTTTGATTTTGATTTTGATGTAACATGTCCTGGAGCTCACACACTAACCCAAACTTACATGGACACAAATTTCGAAGCTCAGCTGCTGGGGAATTCTCTAGCAGGGGATATATGCACACGTTGCAAGAGGTCAGGAGATCCCATTAACTAGGGCATTACACCTCATTATAGGTTTAATTGTCTCAGCCTTGCAATAAGTACAAGTCCAAGTCCCCAAACTGTTTACAGGACAAGAGGGCTTGCCTACCTAATTGATGGTTGGCTCTAAACTAATCTTAGATGCTGTCATGCATTCGCTTGCAGCTAAGTACCTCTGAATACTGCATCCATTATACAACATTAAACATCTCTGGATAATCTTTAACTTCTTGGGAGAAGTTCCTCATCATCTTATATCAAGATGACTCTGTGATTATGAAAACAATTACTGCCCATCCAATAGCATATGGATCCAGCCTACACCATCATCAAATTTTCAGATAAATATTACAATAATATAGAGACAGCCAATGCTCCTGTGGGTGCATGCTCCTAATTTAAACAAAGAAGAGTAAGGCCCACTCTATTCTTCAACTGCAGAGATGTTTGGCTATGTTTAAATAGTGAGCTCTGCTTCATGCCTTACGTTCATGAAATTTTGGTTCATGCACATCTGTAGTGAGTTTTTATCAGCTCTTTTGGTGGGGGAGTCTTAATCAAGTTCAATACATCAACTGTAAGGGTCTGCTGGATGATGTAAGGCCATAGAGACCGCTGGATGTGGCCTCACCTTTGGCTTGTGGTTCTCTTATCAACACTGGTTAACAAGTAGGTTTATTAGTCCAATGGGCCATGCAAGATACTTTCGTTTTAACTAATATAAACAAATCTCTCTGTATAAACACTCTTCTTTTCCATTTCTTTCAGATATGTATTTCGAGTGTAATTATTAAATTCATTAAAGCTGGCATATACAATATCCATGCATAATAATGCTGATGAACATAAGAGAAATGTATGCATTCAATTTCATGACTAAAAGGACAAAACATTGACCTGCTCAGTCCATCAATCTCACAAGGATAGGAGATTGTAGAACAAAATAATGTCCACTTTAAAATATTGAAGAATTAGACCTCAAGTTTGAAACCTAATCCAGCTGCCCTCTTGATATTATTTCACATGCATTTTGGTTTTCACTCAAGCCAGATTTATTTGCAACAATTTTCGAACAATAATATCTCTTACTCTAAAGGTTTCAAAATGCATTCCTTAGAAATTTATCTCATTCCAAAGCTTGAAACCATAGTTGCATCATCAAATTTTAGAGGTTCTCTCTTACGTTAAGCTTAAGATAAAATCAAACACATGAAGATGTCTAATCATCCACAAAATCATTGCTCATTGTATTGAATTTTTAGCATTGAGCTCAAATAACTATATTGAATCACACATATACAAGACATGGCTATTGTCCGAAGAAACTGATTTAAGTCTTTGGTGTCCCCAAAGCACTATAAGGAAATCCTATAGAGTCTTCTTTGTCAATTGTGCATATTCATAGCCATATAAGACAATTATTTGATGCGGTCATTAAGCATAGGTTCTTCTATAGTCTTTACTGACATTTAACGCAGATGCTAGATTCAATCTAACACAAGCAAATAGAAATCTTGTATAATATGTATAACTTAAATTGGGATTGAGATCTATACATAATTCTTGAAAGGTTGACTGCTTGAAAATGCAATAGAAACTAAACAGTTGGTTGCATGCATGTGTGAAAATTATTGGCTTCTGGTTCTAATCTATACAATTTAATGTTATGGAGTCATCCAGAAAAGTTACTAATTTTGGAAAGCTACTTGAGGGATAGCAATATCTTTGAGAACCATATGTCTTCTTACATGACATCAATATTGAATTGTTTAATTAATTGTCATCTTGTTTTCTAGGAAAGAGAATTCAATACTATTCTATGATTGTACCCAGAATCAACATTTGCATAATATCATTTCTTCCCCATAGAGTAACATTAATGAAGCGTTGAAATGCTCATAACACTTTCCCATGACATTTGCTAAAGGTAAAAGGAAATTTCAAGCGATATGAAGAATTCTGCATTATAGACAAAATTGTAGAAACTAGAAAGCAATATTAATAAATTTATATAGAGAATTTATGTTTTTTTTCCAAAAATAACATAATGTGATGCTTGAAGCAAGCGCACATCTTTGAGAGAATGAAAGAAATCTTCTATCAATTACTCAGAAATAACATCACATTGAATCAAGGAGGAAGAAGCAATGGCAGTGTCAAGAACAAGGAGATCCTTGTGACATATGTGAAAGCTAGCTCAAACATTCACCCCAGAAGGTAAATATAAGGACTAGTCCATCTCTTCTGGATGCAAATATAAATGCATGTAGGATAAATGAACAGAACTCCTTATTAGATGGTCCAAAACTCAAGTTTACAAGCCAACTTCAAGAAGAAATTATCATGTATTTACAGGCACAAATATGATCCTTAGATAGCCATCTTTCAAAGAGAATTTGAAGGATTAGATCTTCTATAAATGGAAAACTTATTTGTTGCAGTTGAATGATCACATTTTCTCTTTTTAAAATCAAATTAATGGCAGATTTATAATAACGTAGCTGCATCTGTTCAGGGCACTGTTAGATATTTTTCATCGATATGCAGAATGATTCCTCTTTGTGAGATCCTTGGGAGTGTAACTAACACCTATGTCTAAATTTGGGTTTGACATTTTTTGTCAATAAGTTGTACTTATATATTTACTCTCAAACAGTGATGGCATTAGTTGGATGCTTCCCTTGAGAAGTTTTGTGATCGGATGAATTTTTTTATAATTTCATATATAATTAGGGATCAATGTTTGAGCTCCTATCTTGATGGCCTTTGATGAGCTCTTTTGTTTCTTCCTTGGCCCTTGTTACTTCCAATGATTTTACTTCTATATTGATGGCTTTCATTTGATATCCTCTAGCCGTACTCTTCTTGTTTAGTATGGTTTGTATGTTAGCAAAAAAGTTCATGTTGACATAGTTTTTGATCTTATGCTTGGCAAAAGTATGCCACTTTCAGTTTTAACATAGTTGAAAGAAATTATTTGAGATATACATAAGAGTGATGAATCTCAATCATAGATACAAGACTTACCTAGACTCATCTAGGCTTAGCAAGTCTAGGCATACTCAAACGAGCCCTACGGAGTCATGACCTAGTACTCAATAGGTTGACTTGGCGAGTCTTATTGGGAAGACTTGGCCTAGTTAGGATGGATTAGAAAAGAAAAGAACAACAATTGAAAATACAAAAGTGTGAAAGTCAAGCATTTTTTTAAGGGTTTGGAAGACTTTTGGAGGTTGGTTAAATACAATAATGAAAAATGGCATGTGCCATGAAGGTTTGTTGGTCTCAAAGGCTTTAATTCGGGCTTGTTGGTGGGGAGTCTACCCCACAACCTTGCCTTGTATCGTGGTATCTGTTGTGATGTTTTCACACATTGCCCCATTGCAAATGGGGATCCCTACTTTTTTTGCTCGTAGCATAGTTCTTTTGCTTAGTCATCTAGCTTGGTAGTAGTTTCGGTGTCTTTAACCTCTTTCTTGTGAGGGGATGCAATGCCTTGTCGTCAAGATGTGATCAAGTCAGGCAATCTAGTAGCAGTTAGGTCCTCCTCTAGACTAGTTTGGAGTCTTCTTAGCTCTAAGTGCTCAAGTGATAGGTGAGAGTCAAGGTAGTCTTTGGGTGATGCTTCACATTGCAACCTCTAGGTCAGGTCAGAGATGAGTCTTAAGTGTGATGAGCAGTCAAGTGAGCAAGTGGACATCCTTAGGTTGTGTTGGTTGAAAATTTTGTAAACTGGGGAAGTTCACAAAATTGTGGTTTCAGCCACAGTATGCGAGATTAAATCTCTCCTAATTATAGGGAAGGCTCCCCCTTTTGCTTATTGCTCTTTCTCTACTTGAACTAAATGCTAACTATGAATTCTAATTTAAACTTGGGTGGTACATCATCTTGTTCTTTCTTTTAGAACAAATGCTATTCTTTTCTCTTTTTTCAGAAAAGAAATTACAATTTGGACTGGTAACGATTAATACAACTTTGAAGTCACTACAAAATAACTTAAAGTAATGCTAATGAATAATACAAATAACAAGAAGCAAAGTTTCCATGAAAGAGAAAAGTCTTTCGTTGCTTCCCTAAGACGAGAAAATAGTACTTAAGCACAAAGTCTTCAAAATACTATAATCCTATCAACCTTTGATAAATAACTGTTGTAACCCAACGTACTTTTCAAGATAACAAGACAAAGCCCAAAGTCTTCGTATTGATATCTAATTACAATTTTTACATTCTTTTCTTGAAATAACAAGATGAAGCTCAAAGTCTTCAAATAACTATCTCTTATACTAATTACTAATTCTATTTCACAAATGCTGAAATGTAACACAATTTATAAGACAAAATTTGTTCTACTCTTTAATAATATTTCTCCACAATGCTTTTACTTGATCAAAACAAGTGTTTATAACAAGAATGATGTAAGAACACTCTCACCATACACCACAATGTATTCAACACAAATTCTAAATGCCAAAGATGTCTTCTTATTTGAACAAATTTGCAAAATAACAATAGGAACTCAAAGTTTCACTTTGCTCTTCACTTCAATAGAGTTTTGTTGCATAAGATTAAAGATTCAAATTACAATGAGCACCCTCATATATATAGGACAGGGGCAATGAGCTAATCTAGGAAAGCTACAACAAACTATGACCAATTAAAAAATGAGTCCTACTTGACTTAGAAATTGTGCATATTCTAGATGCAAAAACATGAATACAAAATGACACTTGAAGTGTCGAATTGTAATTGCAAAAATGCACCTACAACTTTAGAGATATAAAAACTAGTAAGTGTCACCAAACACTCCATTATGATCTTGCTTCATGAATTCCTCAAACTTTTGAAGAGCAAGCGTCATTTGTTCTTCATCAGGTCCTAGAGTATGGCTTGTGACAACTTTGTTTTTGATTTTCGTCAAGGAATGTGCAAGTGCGTGCTGATACCTTTTCAATGATTTCCTTTCCTTTGTCATTACATTCCTTTTGGGCCTTTCGCATATCTTTGATAAGAACTTCTAGAGTGTTCATTTGATGTTCTAATGCTTCCCTTCGTTCAATATACATGTCCCTTGAAGGGAGCACTCCATTATCAACCAAAACATCTAATTGAAAATCTTCTAACTTCAACCATGAGTCAAAGTCCTTCTCTTGTGTTTCCAATTCCTGAGAGTAGATCCAATGTTTTATCTACCTCAGACTTGACCCCCTCTAGGTTGATTAATGCAACTGTAGGACATAGAAGATGTGTTCCTTGGCTCAAAATCCTGTCCATCCATTCACCCATTGATCTTCCTCGTGAAGTGACTAGCTCAACCTGCTTGATGACTTGTTCATCAACTGATGAAGTAATTGGTTCAATTACCTCTAAGGACTTTGTTATCTTGATCAACACATTGGTGAGTTGTTCCACCCGTTTCTTCAATTTGTCTTTCTTGATCTTTTCCTCATTATACCTAGCCACAAGGTTATCAAAAGATGTTTGAGCATCTTCAATAGTTCCTTCATGAGTTTGCTTACCCAATTCAATCCTGTTGATAATATAATCTGTGGGCTGGATCTTGTCAATATCTGTATATGGAGGAGGCACTACCAGTTCTACATACTTGTTCTTTGATTTATCCACCTTCACCCTAGACAAGGTTCTAGCCTTCTTTGTAACCTTGGGTTTGATAGGAACTAACTGGCTGAAGTCAAAGTCATCTAGGGAGATGGCTTGCTTCTTTCTCTTGGGGGTATTGGAGACTAACCAGGGTGGTAAAGGTGTATCATCTTCTACTCCTTTGGTCAATGCTTGAGATGAAAGTTCTTGATTTTGTATATTTGTGGTCACGATAGGAGGAGTGGAAGTTATTATTGTAGGTGGGTTCTCAATAACCAAAACTTTAGGCGCAAGCTTAGTTTCTGAGATGAATTTATCAAAATCTTCTAACATAGAAGAGGAGACTTTAGACAAATTTGGAAGAAACACATTCTCAATATTGTCTTGTGGGTTATCTAAAGCTGACTCACTGGTTGTTGTGGAAGGAATGGTATGAATCACTACACCAGGAGCATCAAATGCATAGGAAATGGTAGAACCAAAAGGAATAGGATTAGAAACTGATACTAGAGGAGTAGTTGTACTTGGAGTATCATGAGATGTAGGAGGGATGATTTCTTGTGTCTTTTCACAATTGGGAAGTACTAGGAATTTCTGGTAACCCTTCCTCATCATACTCCTCTTCTTGTTCCTTTTCTAATTCTTCCTCATCTTCTTGTTGTATCTCCTCCTAGAACAATTCTTCTTTAGCTTCCACCTCCATCTAAGTATCTTGAGCCGATGAATCCTCTTGACTCTTATCCCTACCCTTTCCAATAGTGAATTTGAACTTAAGAGCCTTTGGAGTTGCTAAATCGTGCCTGTTCTTAGTTCTCAACTCATAAGTTTTTCCCACTGGTCTCGCAATATCATCCTGTTGGAACCAAAAATTTTGGTGGAATTAAAGTTTTTCCTTAGGACTTTCAAAATAGTCATTTTTCTTGACCCTTACCATCAATCAAATCCTTATATTCCAACAGCCTTAAAAACATTCCCTACATTGATGACAAATTTCTTGAATCCATGACACTTGTTTGAGAAGAATGGTTTATTTACTTGTTAGATGGAGTTATTATTAGTGCAAGTCCACCAATGAAAGACATAACAAATATGCTATATGTGGGGTAAAATGGGCTCCCACAAGGGTAGAGCCCAACATATAGCCATGAGGGGACTATGAACAACTAGAAAAATGAAGTAATTTCCCTGAGCAAAGATTATTGGCTTAGAATATCCACTATCATGCACTTTGGTTCCCATAGACCTTAGTAGTACTGCCTAGACATACCTAAAGTTGTCAAAATACAAGCAACTTGAATAGAATATCAGCTCAGCATTTCATTTTAGCAAAAAGCCTCAAAACAAGTAAATCGACAAGTCCCAACTAAGTCATGCCGATCAGATTAGTATTCTTCAAATTGGCATTATAGGCACCTATCGGGAAGACACTGTCTTGTTACACCGATAAGTGACCCTATTGTGAAAAGAAGACTTGCATTGTCATCGGAAGGAGACATACTGATAACAAATGGACAAACTGCATCGGTGTGATAACTATCATCGGAACAAGCATGAAATGATCAAACCGATGTCATATGTTACGCCGATACACATCCATGGACAAAAGACCATTGGGAAGAGTCTGGCTGATGAGTTTGACATCGACAAGAGTCATGAAGTCGGAATGAGATCCCAAAGGTCAGCCAGACGCTAGAGGTCATTCCGATGGTACTGCGTGAAGACATATCAGGTTGACTCACCTCGATATAAATAATTAGATGAGCTAAGTAGATCGGCGAGATCGATGCTATCGAGATGAAACCATGTAAGATAGATCTATTAAGTAGGTCACCTGACTGAGGAGGAAGTTAAATACATCGGCAAGAGGTCTGTTTGTCAGCCCGAAAAGGTAAAATGGAAGATTACGTTTGTCGGCCAGACTTATTCAAATCGGGAAGAAATATTTGGAGCCAGCTCGACTTGAGAAGTCATATCGATAAGAAAGAATAATGAAGGGCTTGATGATTATATCGGTAAGAAAATAGTCTTCAGCCAGAAGTTTCCTCATCGACGACATATAATTCAAAATCTTGGCGACACGCAAGCATATAATGTCTCACCGAAAAAGGAAATTGTCCCATCGAGTAGTTTGATTTTCAAAACTCACTAAGGCATTAATCGTTGTAGATGACATTAATGCTGCACGAAAGAAGAGCTTTGTAAAATTTATTGCGGACATCTCAACTTGAAGCATACTAGCAATCTATCACAGGCAGTCAAGGTGGAAGAGCGAGCTGGAACACGAGCCGGAACACTCGGGCAGTGACAAGTAAGCAATTGTGGTTTTTCTTTTGTGAATTCTGTGAAATCCGTTCCAATTTGCATTCTGTCATGGATAGCCCTACAAAATCCAAAGGGAAGAGACAAAAAGGGGAAACGAGTAAAACACAGAGTAAGAAGCAAAAAACACAGAAAAAAAGGCCTCCAAAACAGTCAGAGGTTGTTGAATTAGAGGATGTAGTTGAAAAATGAAAATTGTGCCAAGACTTAATTGACCAATTCCTGAGTTCAGGTTTAAAAGCTAGAAGGTCAGTCAAATTGGACCCTAGTGCTAGTAAGTTTGAAGATAAATGTTAGGATGTAGGGGATATATGGACAAACATTAGAGGTTATGAATTGTTTCTCTTCCACTACCAAAGGAGAACCAGATATAAACCCATATGTAACCCCTGGAGAATGAACTTAGGAAAAATAGTTGTTCCAAATGTATTTGTGAACGTGGATTTGGTCAAGCTTTTGGCTAAATACTATAACCCAGACCTCAAAGGAGTATGTGACTTACAAGGAAAACCATTTGTACATCTATCTAAGGAAGCTATAGAAAAGGTCTTTGGGTTTGAGGATGTATGTGATTCTTAAATTGTGTATGAGGATTTAAACAAAGAGTATTGGAGACTGTTGTGAGGTATTCACACATCGCCCCATTGCAAATAGGGACCCCCACTTTTCGCTTTTTAGGTTTAGCCCTTTTTGCTCAGTCCTAGGTTGTCTTAGGGTCTTAGCTATTCATCTTTGCATTAAAAGGATAAGATTTCTTGACTGGCCAAAGAATTCATCAACTCAGGTGGAAAGGAATTGAATGAGAAGTCTTCCCTAGGGTCACTTTTGAAAATTAATTTGACATGGACATTGAAATGACTCAAGAATTGGAAGTTTAGATGAATAAAGTATAGCCAGGGGTGAATGTCCTCCCAAAGGTCCTAGAGCAAACTTGAGTCCTGTCCTCCCTAGGGTCTTGGAGTAAAATTCATGCCTTGTCCTTCCAAGGGACATAGAGCGAAATCCTTTCAACAAGTCATGCAAAGGTCATTGAGTGAATTTTCTAGCTAATTCATGTCCTTGCTAAGGTCTTAGAACGGAAATTCCATTAAGGTGATGTACCTCATCAAGGTCCAAGAGTGAACTTTGTCTTTGAGTCTCGTCCTCCCAAAGGTCATAGAGCGAAGTGCACTTTGGGTCTTGTCCTTACAAAGGACATGGAGTGAAATCTTCATCAAGGGCTCGGGGCAAGCTTCTTCACTAAATCGTGAATCTTGCACTTGGAACGAATACCTCTTTAGACCTTGTCCTTGGAATGTGCCTTGAAGCGATCCGTTTTTAAGGCCTGTCCTTAGAAGGGACATAGATTGAATTATCTTTTGAACCCTGTCCTTCCAAAGGACATTGGGCAAAATTGTTTATGGTCTTGTCCTTGCTGAAGGTCTAGGGCGATTTGCATGCCTTTTCCTTAATGATGGTAGAGCGAACTTTATTTAGAATCATACCCTGTCGTTAGGCCGATCATTGAGCGAACTTGATCTTGTCCTTAGAGAGGACTTAGAGCTAATTCATATCTCGAACCCATCATTAGGCTGGTCAGCAAGCAAACTTGATCAATTATAGGGCTTGTCCTTGGAAAGGACATGGAGCGATCTGCTTGTCCTGACTTTGATTCCCCAAGTGACATGAAGCAAATTAATGAGCATGCATTACAAAGATCAGCAAATGAATTCTGATTTAGATCCTGTCCCTGGGAAGGACAGTGAGAAAATTTCCATTTTGATCCTATCCTTAGCAAGGACAAAGGGCGAATTTCATTTTAGGAGTCTTGTCCTCTCAAAGGACAGTGAGCGAACTTTGGTATAGGTCCTGTCCTTGGGAAGGACAAGGAGCGAGTTTTATCAAGGTATGTACCTCACACACCTTCTAGAGCGAATTCCATAATGCATGTACCTTGTAGCCTTCCCAGAGCGAATTGCTTCAATTACGTACCTTGCAAGAGTCTAAGAACGAATTTCAAAGGTGTACCTTGCAAGAGTTTTAGAGCGAATTCTGTATTATAGGAGTACCTTGTCCAAGTCCTAGAGCAAACCTTACTAAGGTATGTACCATGCTCAACGGCTATAGCGAATTTCATCAAATAGGGTACCTTGCTTAAGGATGAGAGCGAATTTCTCCAAGACATACACCTTGCCTCCCTCTCCCAAGCGAACTTCTCTAATACAAATGCTTGGCGCCAAAACCTATTCAAAATTTCAAATTCCAAGGAAGAGAAGTTCAAGGTAAGAAGTCGGCTATCATAGAGAAGCTATTTGTTATTTATTATTTTATTTTTACCAAGTCGGCCTATTACTTCAAAGACATGTCTCTTACTCTAAATCGCATATAAAGGGAAGGTCAAATCAATCATTCCAAGCATCAATTCAAACATTTTTCTCTCCATCAGTGGCAGGTCAGCGAATTACTCCAAGCAGGATAAAGAATTTCATCAGCATATAGGCGAGATTCATTATTGAGGATGCAGGTCTGATGTCTTGAGAAGGTGAATTTATTATTCGAGTATTGAAAAAAAGCGAATTTGCTCAGTTAGCCTATCAACCAGTGAATTCATCTTTAGACAACCTAGATTTGCTCAAGGACATTCAAATTACCCAGTGAACTTATTGATTGCATTTTGATAGAAATTGTGCAAAATCAGAGATTATGTCAAAATTAAGAGATTATATAAGCTATATATCATATGAGTTTGATACTATACTTGCTTTGTTTTGCAGATATAAAAGGGAAGATCATGCAACCACCATAAGGCAAGAGACACAAGCAAGGATGGAGGGACGACTTGACCATGACAAACACTTCCTATCATCACTATGCAGGACCAAGGACAAGATACAAGGAGACCGCTTCAAGAAGCTTCATCAACATCAAGAACACCTCAAGTTCATGAAGAAGACTCAAAGTGTTACTAAGTTGAAAAACTTCAAGTGTTCAACAACTGCAAGCAATAAGGCGGGTTATCTTCAAGTTTTCATTGTATCACATTGACATGGAGAGATCATAAGATGGCAAAGGAGAGATCATACAATCACTCCAAGGCAAGCAAGCAAGGATGGAAGAAAGACTTAGCTACATCAATACTTCCTATCACCACTACTTTGAGCGAGCTAGATAATGTTGAGTATCAAGAGATCTCTCTCAACATCTCTTCATGGTGACAAGTTAACTCTACAAGTGCAAGTTGAAGCGACATCCTAGTTGTCATCCCAGTCACTATCTCCACCAATCAGTGAGGTCCACATCGACGCGTCTTGATTCAATGAACCTAATTCATACATGGATGCACAAACTCCGAGGCACCTACCCCTGATATCTATTGGTCCACACTTTCTGAATGTAATTTTCTCATTGGCTAAGGAGAATTTGTTGTAACAAACCCTAATTAGGGTTTTCATTTAAAATCTTGGCCATTGATGAAGAATCAATCCTGGTCGTTCATTGTAAATGAGCTCTCTATATAAAGCTCAAGCTCTTCATTTGTAAAGGTTAATAGTTAATAGTTAATAGTTGGAGAATAGCTAATAGTTTGGAGAGAATAGAATAGCAATTAGAATAGAAGTAGATTAAGAGAGGGAAGAATTGTTGGCATGACTTGTAAATGAGATACTCTTTTCATTGAAGTTATGGTGAAATTTGTTATTTCAACAAGCCTCATGGTTCTACTTCTCAATTTATTTCATGTTGATTAGATTGAATGGAAGAAGTTGTTAAATGTATTCATGTGGAATCCGCTTAGTCCATACCACTAGCCTCTTACTGATTGTGAGCGTGCCTTGTGTGGTCAACTGGAATAACATGTACTTAACCTCGAATCGTCCTATACTCATTGTTTATGCATTAACTTAAATGGTGATCAATGTTTGGCGGTATTGGTTCGAACATCTTTGAAACGTCCTTAGAAGATTGCACTGGGCTTGTGTCGAATTGTTCAAGTTGATGGTGAGACCTAGCTTGGTAGGATTCCACCTATTCATTTATCTATCTTCTTACATTCTTAGGATTAGAATAGACTCTCTCAAACCCTACCTCTTGTGCCCTTTTTTATCTTCCAATTGAGTAGATAGGACCTAAGTTCCAACAAATCAAGCATTCAGTCATTCGAATGTAAGTCCCCTTGTGATTCCAGTATAATCACATCAAACCACTGAGCTTATCCACACGTAGTGACCCTACATATTTGAACCTTGGAATCTTTTTTGGGTGATCCTTAAGCCTAATCTTTAGCATCCAAAAGATTTTGTTCAAGAGAGGATAAGATACTTATGGTATTTTATTCTGTGTTCGCATGTGCTTAAAAAACACATCAGCAGAGACTAGATACCACTTACAAGGGGTGGAGATTGCCACTATACAAACTTAAGATAGATGAAAATCCAGTACCTCTAGAAGATGGTGATGGACCGCCATTTAATGTAAATTTGTTTGCAAATTATTTTCAGTATACATACTACTCTGTAGGACAAGTGCTAGGGGTTGAGGTCCTTGAGTTTATGACAATTGAGCCAATGGTGGTCGTTGCAGATGTCTAGAACCATAACCCAAGAAAATTTAATTATGCAGCTCTAGTTCACCGACTAATCGACCTAGCCCTCATGGAAACCAAAAAGACCCATTCCACACTGTATCTTAAGCATTATTCAATCCTTATGCACATGGTTTTGTACTATGGATATGAAAAGGGCATATGGCTAGATGAGCTTAAAATAATGCAGCTTGATCAGGGGGGTGAGTCTTTACCGGTCCAATTATGGACATCTATTTGGGACAGCAGGTTTGCTGGGCCAAACCATGCTTACTTTGAAGAATACTTTGTAAAAATTAGTTTCAAGATGTTTAATTACCCTCGTGACAATTCATTGTTAGAAGAGATTAAAAGGTTCTTGAGGACAAAGGATTTTGGTGGCCATGAGACAGTAGAGCATAATTGGGGAGATTGGTACTGCTACTCAGATGCCACCATTATCAAAGTCTACGGGTTTGAAGATACCCCTTTCATACTACCAAAAGCTGTTCCTGACAGAATTGCTTATCTTGAAATAGTAAGGCAATTAGATTTCTTCAATGTCATGCATTTAAGATCTTATGAGAAGCAATCTTTTATGCCAGCTACTTTATGTTTTGGTGACTTTTAGTACTTGCCAAGGAGGGATATGATCAGATCCTAGGCAAACTAATGCATTATGATATGAACAGAGCAACATCTAGAATAGGGTTTGATCCAGAGGGATTTATTGACTGTTTTAAGAGGATGCAAAAGCTCAATGGATATATCCACAAACCTTACCCTGAGGAAGATGTGATCAGGAACTTAGATGAGATGGATGCAATCTGGGCCATAGAAAGTTATAATATGGACATTGAGGAAAAACTAAAAGAACTACAGTGCACACAATTTCTCTCCTCTGCAAGTGAGGACTCATCTGATGAAGAGGATCCACATCCTTAGCCCAATAGAATTTCAATGACCAGAATTGAGGCTTATTAGCCCATGACAAGGGAACAAGGAGTTGAGGAACCTGCCAAGGAGGATGTTAGACGGCTGGCTTGTAATTTGTTTATTTTTGATGACCAGTTCATCAAGACCCCCGAATTTAAATCCTTCTTATGCAAAATGAAAGGAAAAGATTTAAGAGACACAGTTGATGCTGTTTCAAACAACAATGAGGGACAATTGCTTGGAATTTTTAAGATGGACATTGTGTGGGAGATGGAGATAATGACTCCTGAAAAGGGAAGAAAACTTTTAGAGGATACAGGCGTTCTAATCTTCCCCGGGTGGGACTTCAAATTAGCATTGGTTTTTGACAGTTTCCTTCATGATAGTAATGCTAAACATAAGTTAAGCCTTGGAGGTGTTACACAAGTTTTTATGGGATCAGGGTTCAATCCTAATGAAAATTTACTCTTACTTTGGGCACTCTATCTGCCCAACAAAAGGCCCATGATTGTTGATACAGACAAGGCATTTGGGCATGTTATGACCTTCAAGGTGGGTGAAGTAGACCATGTGATCACAACAGACTTGGGCAACAATGTGGCCAAACTAAATAAGGCTCAGATTTAGCTGCTGGTGAAGGAAAACAATGCATATAAACTCGTGAACAACAAACTTGTTAAGGAAACTGAATCTCTCAAGGATATAATAAACACTACTAGCCAAACACCCATGCTCATTCAAGGAGAGAGTTCCCAACCAAAAGATAAATCTCATAAGTTAAAAATGGAAAACCAGCAATTGCAGAACCGGTTGGCCAATATAAAGTTTGATGTTATGTCTATACTCATCTAGAAAAGGTTTACCACTATGATGACATGGATGGATAATTGCTGGACTACTTGTTCTAAGAACCAGTTTGCCATTATAGAGCATGAGAGGTTGGGAGGACGACTAAAGGAGAAGCTTGATGAGATTCAAAGAAGGAGCAACCCAGATGCCATTGCTATGCGAGACATTGAAGGCTTGATAAAAGATCATAATAAGTATGCACAAGATCTAGTTGATGAAGCGGGGTTTTTTATCTTTGACGAGGGGAAAGGTATACCGTCTTTGCTGACCGAGGACAAGAAATTAAAGGATCAAATCACATGGATCCAAGACTGCCAGAAGTACCTGCAAGATGCTTTGAAAGCAGCTAAAAAAGGAGATCCTGATGCAGTTAGCGGCCATATGGAGGCAATGATCCTTGCAGAAAACGTGGCAAAGAGTTCAGTGCAAGACTGTGATACCTATTTGAGCACAAAATATAGCGAGCATTTGACAAAAGTGCATTTGTGCTTAATTAGGTCTTAGGGATCTTTAGTTAGAAAGTTAGTTTCATGTTCTTCTAAAAAATCCAAGAGATTCTTTGAAGGGGTTTGACCCCTCACTTGTAATGTAATCATTTTCAAGAGGAGAGAGAGAATATATTTTTTCTCTGCAACTTTCGTTTTTCAATTCATGATCCAGTGTTTTTTCAATTCAATTGTACTAAAGAAGATCTTATGTTTTAGATATCAGTTCTCTTGAGATATTCATTTCCAGTAGGTGAATGCTATTTTAAACTTCCTTATGAAAAAATTATTCATTGTTATAGCAGTTTGACAAACAAGATTCATTTGAGACCTTCTTATCCTTATGAGTCTTGTCTTACTGGGCTTTTTAAGTAGAAGTTAAACTCGGTTAGACTGATTGCTGGAGTAGTATTGGAAGTTGGAATAGTTGACAGATCCATTCCAGTAGTGGATTTAAAAATTGTCTCACATGGTTTATACGTGAGATTCTAGAAAGTGGTCACTCTGTAGCCCAAAAAGTGGAAGGCGTTGATCATCTATCAAGTTACAATTAATCTTATTCAAAACTTTTACATTTTCAGTTTTCAGTTAGGAGATATAAGTAGGAGATAAGAGTAAGGGGTAGAATAGAGACAAGTAGAAGTAAACAATTAGTGATCAGATCATTCTATTTTAGAAATTTATGCTGTTCTAAGATAGAAGACATAACCGGATAGAAGTGATTAATCTGCTATAAAAGGCATCAACTTGAAGGTTCAGTTGGTGAGTAGGTACACCCGCCTGGGTCCTACAGCACCTGAAGTGTAGGGGAAGCTAACCATATTTTGGTTACTCCTGTTAGTTGGCCAAATCAATTGGGAAATTCGAAGATAGGATTTGGCATAACCTTAGAACTTTCCAATCTGTTGATTTCGGAACCAACACATCCATTGATCTAGTTTGGAAAGACTTCAATTGAATTCCTTTCTGTGTCAACCAGACATTGGTATTGGCAAGAGTATTTTGGAATTTGGTCCTTATTGAAGTATTTTCCTTCTGAGACCACTGGATGAGGGGTAAGGGTGAACCTGCAATCTTATTCTTTTCATACATTGGATCTAGAACACTTCTATCATCCTCAAGATCCTTAGGGATATCAGCTAGATTCAGGTTCTCAATTTTCTCCACAGTAAGACGACAATTGCCAACCTTTCTGATATCCTCTTCTGTCTTGGAATCAATCCAGATATCCTCTATACGGTGAACATGAGTATAGCTCTTCTTTAGCTTGTTCTTCATACCTCTGTAGTCAAAATGTTTACTAGCCTAGAAGAACCTCATGGTAACCCTTCTCATTTCTTCATCCATGGCTCTGACCTTGTAAATGGAATTGATTGAATATCTTCCAATGGTGAGGGAGAACTTGAACCCAGGCTTTTGTGAACCTGACTGACGTTCATGCACTACAACCATCTAATGAGCCAACTCCATGAGCACAATTTTATCTGATGGGTACCTAGGAAGCATGAAGGGTTCATCATCATAGCATCCTGTTCTAAGATAGGTGAAAGTGGGAAATTGTAGAAACATCCACCCATATTGGTTCACCATATTTTAGGCTTCATATGACACCCTCTTCTTTTGAAGTTCCTTATCAAACATGCACATGTAGTGACAAAAAAAAGCATCATTCACTCTCCTAAAATGATGTAAACTGTTCTTCAGAGTCAATTGAGAGTAGTATTGGTATACAAGAATTTGACTCCTGGGACCTTGGTAAGTTGCTCACACAAAGCATCACTTATTTGTTTACCCCAAAAGATCTTGTTTTGCTAGATGATATGGATATATTGATACATCCATTCATGATAAGTATCTGAAACAAGGAGCCCTTTCACCCTACTAAGAAGAGTAATCAAATCATTTACCTCTTGAATGAAGTCACTCCGATGAATAGTCTTAGGCCATCTTGCAATAGTAGGCCTTGGAGTCTTCAACCAATTATCATTGACATTTCTTTTGCACTTATCTGAATTGTTATCATAGTATGTTTGTGTTGTCTGCATGCCAATATTGGCATATTGATCAATGCTTGGACATTTGAAGATGGTGTCAAAGAAATCCTCATCCAACTTAATTAGATTTTTCTTCCCCTTTGCATCCTTGATAAATCTACTTACTAGATCATACCTGTTAGCTAATGTTAACACAAACTCATGATTCTATGTTGACATTGGGAAAGCCGCAACCAAGTGAATGCCACTGTTAATGGTTGCCTCCATTTTGTAGTACTCAGGGGGCTCTTTTACTCTCTTTAGGAATTCTTCAAGATCTATGTGTCCTATCTTTGTATCCCTAATATTGTCAATATTAGATGATATAGATGAAGACAGGAAGACTGAATAAGGGTCTTGTTTCTTGAACTTCATAACTCTTTTGCTTGGTGATGGCTTTGTCATTTGATTGTGATTGCGACTGCAACCTTTGAAAAAGATCACCACCATGTTCAACTCATCAAAATCACCTTATTAGGCTTTCAAAAACCCTAACTTATTGATAGAACCAAAATGCTTTAGAGTGTAAATCGGGTTTGAAACCCCGATTTACATGTGTGCACTAGGAACATATCGGGTTTACAAACCCGATTTACACCTAACATAGGTGTGGTTTAAAGAAGTGCATTTCAGACTTATAAGTATGATTTGCATTCTGAAAGAAATACAAGTCATATGTGTGTAAGTCGGGCTTGTAAACCCGATTTACATATATGAAGGATCATAGAAAACAAAGTGGTGAAGATCGGGTTTACAAACCCGATATGCACCACAAAGGAAATAACAAAACGGTTTAGGTTTTGGTGTATAATGGGGTCGTAAACCCGACCTACACCATTTTAGAAGGACTTGGTGCAGGTCGGGGTTATGACCCCAACATACACCAAATACAACAGTGAATGTGTATAGCCGCTGGTGTAGGGTGGGGTCGTAACCCCGCCACAGTGGAAGGACTTGGTGTAGGCTGGGGTCGTAGCCCCGCCTTGCACTAGGCAACAACGATTCTTTAAATGTTTTACCATATGTAGGAACCCTGACCCCGACATATACCATTTGGTAAGATTTGGGTGTATGTCGGGGTTACGGCCCCGACATCCACCAAATGATAAGATTTGTAGATTAATCTATGGAAAATGCATATATATGGTGTATGTTGGGGAAACAACCCCGCCATACAATATAACAAACACAATTCGTTGTATGACGGGATTGCATCCCCGAATTACACCAAAGAAGTGTTTCAAAATGAAAACAATGTTCGACCCTTTGAAGCCCGAACATTCGAGTAAGAAAATGGAGGAAAATAAACCCAAAAGAAAGCAAGGTATTAAGAAATCTTACCTGAATAGGAAGATCAAAGAACGACTTCAGCCCTTCAAGCTTTGACAAAAACTCCAGGCGCTTAGGAACAAAACAAAGATTAAAATAACCAAAAAGAAGATTAAAAGAAAGAAGTCAAAATGATTTCAAAGACTTCTACCATTAAATGATCTGAAATGTGCGACATAAATGCGTATTTCGGGTTTGTAAACCCAAAATACACCAAAATGTGTATTTCAGGTTTACAACCCCGAAATACATATTTTGGATGCATTTAAACCAGACAAGTGCAATATTGGACCTATACTTTGACTTTGTACCAAAAGACTAAGGGAAATGCAATATCAGACTTAAACTCCGATTTTGCACTATCTTAGAAAAAAGACTTAAAAAGACAACCTGAGTTAATTCTTTGAATTGACACCAAAAACTAGGATCAAGAAACAACTACATGATCCCAAAAGATTAACGAGGTGAACAATTGCCTCGAAAAATGAACTTAGAGAGTTGAAGTACAAATTCGAACAAAAATTCCTAGGGTTATCCAGTTTTTACTTCATAGTCAAAAACAGGGATAATAGGTTGGAGCATGGAAGCGAGGAATGATTAAGGTGAGATTTATCCTTTACTTGCTAAAATCCCCGACCAAGGAAGAATCTTTCCTTTACTTGCTAAAATCCCCGACCAAGGAAGATTTTTTCCCTTGCTAAAATCCCTGACCAAGAAAGAATTTCCCCTTACTTGCTAAAATCCCCGACCAAGGAAGAATCTTTCCCTTACTTTCCAAAATCCACGACCTTGAGCAAGATTTATCCCTCACTTGCTCAAATCTACGACCAAGGAGGAGTTTTTCCTTGGGTTTCTCAAATCCACGACCAAGGTGAGAAGTGAGTGCGACTAGCAAGGAGACCTAAAAACACATTAAGCAAATGTTGATGAACAAGTTGGCCTCCTTGAGATGTGAACCATCGAGGGTTAGGGTGCCTATAAAGAGGATGGATGATCATTATATTTGATCATCCCAAATGAGTTTGAATTCAGGAGCAGAGCAGTTGTAAGGTAATTTGATCAAGGACAGTGAATTCAATCAAAAAGTAAAGCGAATTCATCGAAGGCAAGGCGAATTTAAGGCAAGAGAGTTGCAGATCCAACACCAACCACAACGAATTTATCCAACATAGGTGAAGGCAGCAAACAAAGGCAAATTGTTATCAAAATCAGGCTCAGTCTTAAGGAAGGCGAGTTACAAGGTAGATCACAAATAAATTCACATCATTTTACAATCAGACTTGACCTGAAACTATGCATTTGCAAATCTGAAACTTCATTTTCCTAGCAAAAGTTGCATTTCCAGATTTGGAAAGGGGTTTGTAGACTTGTTTAATGTAGTATTAATGCTGTTTTCATTTTATATCACAAGTCTCTTGATTTGTAGTGTTGTGTTCTTTCTCAGGATTCACAAGCAATGATGGTAAATGAAGGAGCTTCACTACTTGAGGGAGAGGTCAGGCTGTCCTAGGAAAGCGGATGGATGATTCATCAACAACATGCAAAGGACTTGACAACCTCAATGTGGCCACTACAACATAAATAATCCTGGCAATAAGAAGAGTCCCAAGGATTAAAGATATTACAACCATGCAAGAGAGAATGCATCTCAAAATCAGGCCACACGAAGTCTCAACACCAACCTGAAGGTGGATATGAAGAAGACAACATGGTGGAGGTGGATTGCATTTATCCTTCAAAGAAGAAAGATCTGCTCATCATCAAGGCACTCAAGATATACAAGAGGTGGTCGCAAGAATCAAGTCATACAAGGAGGATCAAGCATTCACAATGAGGAGGAAGTTGGACAACCTTATTTTTCCTCAGGAAATCCAAGAATTATTGCTAGTACAATAGGAGAGTAATCCAAGACGAAGGTTTCAAGTGAAGGGATTCAAGATCAAGGATAGGTGAAGGTGATCAAATTGAATAAGATGATGCAATTTGGGAATATCTCCCACCATCATCACCTCAAGCACTTGGAAATGTTGAGTATCAGAAATGTTGAGTATCAAGTGATATTGCTTGAATCGCAAACTCTTCCTTGTGATGAGTTACAAGGAGTAAGTTGAGGTGGTGCCTAGTCATCTTCAACCCAATCGCATCATTCCAAGTGAAAGCGTCTCGATTCAATGCACTTGACTCATCCAACGAGGAGGATAACTACCACATATGGAGGCACAAAGCTCGATGTACCTAACCTCATCATTCATTGGTCAACATTCAAAGAAGGACATGTGTCCTAAAAGAAATGTAATTTTATCATTGGTCAAGCATTAAATGTTATGTAATGTTTGTAACAAACCCTAATTAGTGTTCTAACTTTCAATCTTGGCCATTGACTTGGATTTGATCTAGGCCATTCATTTGTAATGAGCTCTCTATATAAGGCTTTCTCTCCTCATTTGTAAAGGTTAATAGATATTAGATAGCAGCCAAATCATTAGAAGTTATTGTAGAGCAGGAGAAGGCAGAAATTGTTGCCAAGCATGTAAATTAACATACTTTTCATTGAATTTATGGTGAATGGTAGTGGTTCATACTATTTATGCTTGGATGATTTTTAATTACAGTGCATAGTTAGCCTAATCATTCAAATGTGCTAAGTTCAATTGTGGATATGTTTATTCAAGTTGCGCCAGTGTATTGGGTATTTGGATGAACTTTCATGATATGAAAGCCTTTCATTTCCCTTGGAAGATTTCATTGGTTTTGTGTAGTTGGTGGCAACATGCAAAACAAAGCTTAGTTTAAGGAATGTGTCCATCCAAACATGATCTATTGCTATCATTGATCTTAGGAGTAGATTCGATTTCTCTAAACCCTCAATCCCTTTTGTCTTTTTTTTTTCAAATCAATTGAATTTCCATGTTCCAATTGTATTCAAGCAAGAGTTCAAGTACAAACATAAGTCCCCCTTGTGATTTTAGCAATATCACATCAAACGATTGAGAACCTTGGAGTCACCTTAAATGATCACTTAGTTCAACATTTGAGGAGATTTTTGTTCAAGAGAGGATACAATACCTTGGTATTTTATTTAGTGTATGAAGTGCATAAAAAACACATCAATAGTAGGGAGCACACTAGGGGCACTAACCCTAGGACTTTCAAGGGGTTTTGCCCCTTGACCTCTCTGGAGCTGGGGACATTACCCCAAAACCCCTATTCTAGTTTTAAAATGCAAAGAATACAAATAATTTTGGGTCATGTTGGATGGAAAAACAGCATTTTTTTTTATTCTTTCAGCTTTTGCCTAGTTAAATCCCAAGTAATTGAATTACATTTATACATTTGGTTTGTTGAGTCAATCCTTATCCTAATCAATGCACCTATGGCTATAGCAACATTTGTAGACTTGTTTGAGTTACAAGTGCATGACTCTAGATAGAGATAGCAATGCTCTTGATGAATGACATATTGTGATTTTTTTGATACCATAGATAACATAATCCACAAGTTTTGTGCACCTAAAATACTTAAAAATATTTCTATAATTAAACACGTTTCCTTTAGCAAAAAATTGCTTTTATACACATATGGTTGATGTATACTTGTGTATGTGAACAAAGTAGTTTTTAATTGATTAGTTTATTGTGTCTTTAAAGTTAAATAATTGAAGGGTGCATAAGAAATGTTTCAAATATTTTAAAATGTCTATATTTTGTGATTAATTCAATTCACTGATTCTTGGCGGAGTTGAAGCATTGAATCCAACTCTAGGTAAAAAAAATAGTTAGCCATGTTTGAGTCTTGTAAAATTGATCTCAATAATTGAGTTTTTAAATGAAGTGAGAATTTGTTTTTGTTCATATTATGTCAGTTTTAGAGGTGTACATAAAGGTTTCAGTTTTGCATATTATACAAGGCTTAGTTTGCATTGGCCTTTTGAAGGATGCTTGAATCCTTTCTACTAGTGTCTATTGGAGTAAATAGTTCAATCACCTAGTAATTGATTAATCATCAATTAATTACTTAGGTCCCCTTTTTCTTTAAGGTTTCAGTTTTGCATATTATACAAGGCTTAGTTTGCATTGGCCTTTTGAAGGACGCCTGAATCTTTTCTGCTAGTGTCTATTGGAGTAAATAGGTCAATCACCTAGTAATTGACTAATCATCAATTAATTACTTAGGTCCCCTTTTTCTTTATATACTTAAGCTAAACTTAGGAGTTCTTTCCCTATTATTAGATTGAACTTATTATAAATCATGTTGTCTCATTGCATAAGATGAAGACACTTGTCATATTCTAATCTAATCCTCACCTAGGGTTTCATCTAGCATTTTCTTTTTGCTTTTATAGTCATTCGTTGATCATTATTGTAAACCAATCCATTCTCAATTCAATATAGAAAGAATACAAGATGCTTCATTGGATCAACTCAATTCTCATGGTTGTGTAGAAAATCAATTGCTTTGGTCTCTCTTTGTGATAGGTGTTTGGTTGTGTTGTTACCTAATTCACACATCGCCCCATCGTAGATGGGGACCCCCTGTTTTTGCTTTTTAGGTTTTTGTCTTAGCTTTGCATTTTCGTGAATCTTCATTTTGAGAGAGTTTAAGAGTTAGAGTTTTGAGGTCATCTCAAGTCAAATTGAGAAATCTTGCTCAAAATTGCATTTGAGTGTTGCCAAAGTGCTTAGAAGGTCTGAAGGATGAGGATCGCAATTGCTTTGGGTCATTTCTGACAACTTGCCATTTTTAGAAATTTCTGCTTTTTTGCTTTTTTCTTCTTTTTTGAAAGTGGCATATATGGGTTTTGTTCCTCGGGTTATTTTATTACTACCCATTTTGTCGAAATTTGAAAATCTTGTCTCTAGATATAAAATGCAAGGCTTTGAAATTTTTGCTTTTTTATGAGATTAGGGTTTTGTTCTTTAGGTCATTTTAATCTTGCCCATGTGTTCAGATTCGAGAAATTTTGCTTCTAAGTGTAAAAAGCAAGAGTTTTAATTTTTTTTTTGGAATTAGGGTTTTGATCTCCATGTCAACTTATTACTACCCATGTTCTCAGATTTCGAAAATGAGGTCTCCAAGTGCAAAAAGAAAAATGGAAATTCAAATTAGGGTTTCTTTTCCAGATGAACCAGCATGGTATCAACATGGCATGAACATTGTTGATCAAGTATGGAGAAAGAATTCGGATATGGTGCATTGAAAGTTTCGCCTAAGTTGGAGAAGTAAAAATGGTAGATGCTTAGACAAGTTCGGTCAAGCTCAAAGTCAGACAAGTGGAAAGGCAGATGGTCAATCAAATTTGCCCAAGAATGTCAAGTATGGAAGATGTTTGGGCATGCTCGAGGTTCACCTAGGAATAATGAAGTTGTCCAGCACTTGCTAAACTCCTACCTCCAGTTACCTAACTCATGGTGAGGGTCAAGCAAACTCCTACCTTTGGTTATGGTCAAGCAAATGAAGTTGGCATCATGTCTTCCAAGTCCACCCTACATTGGCACATGGAATGGAAAGTCTGCCCTACAAGTGTGTGGCATAAGCAAGCTAAACTCCGCCTAAGGCATGAGCAAAGATGGAAGGATACCTCCAAAGTTCGCCTTGGCATAGAAAGATCCAAGTCCGCCCATGAGCAAGTGGCAAAGGGTTAGCAAAGTCTGCCAAGGCTAAGAAAGAATGACTAAGGCAATGTAGGGTCCACCTAGGTAAAATTGAAGTTGTCATTAGCAAGTATTAAGTTTGCCTAGGAAGCCTTCCAAGTTGGCAATAATGTGTTGATGACATGGCACTTTAAAACTCACTTGACAAAGAGAAGGATGGCAAAGTTGACAAGTTGGCAATAAAGCAATGACATGGCATGGGGTCCGCTTGAAGTTTTGAAGTGGAAATATTACATGGCAATAAAATAAATAAAGATATTTCCCAAGTTCGCCTTCTAGAAGCAAGTGACATGTTTGAGAAACTTTCTAAATTTGCAAGGATTGAATGGATTTCTATTAAAACAAAGTAAAAGAGTTTGAAATTTCAAGAGAAAAGCAATAAAACAATAAAATAAATTAAGCTTTCCTTCACATTCTAGAAGCTCTTTAAGTTCGCACTCTATGAGAAGGCAAGGAGATAAAAGAAAGCAGATAAGGCTTTCTATAATTTGCATGATAGAAGCTTCTAAAAACCAACAAGAACTCTTCTAAGTTCGAATTCCTTAAGGATAGAATAAAACAATAAAACTTGCCCAAAATTAAAAGCTTCTAGAAACCTCCTAAGAAGCTATAAGACAAGGTTTTAATTCTTTATCTGCCAAGCAAAGAGTTCGAATTTCTCAAGGATGGAATAAAGCACAAAGCTTCTAGAAATTGCCCATCATCTGTAAAACCTGGTTGTGCTTCATTGAAACTTCTTTATTGCCAAGTAAAGTTCCTATGCTATGAGAAGAGCATAAGCCTATGTCTAAAATTCACTAAGGATGATCAAAGCAAGCAGCTTCAAGCATGAGAGAACTTGATTTCAGACAGAATCTGCCATGAAGATAAAAAGCAAAGCATTCCAAGGGTTTTGAAGGAGCAATTGAGAAGTTTGACATATCCAAAATCTTCCAAATTTGCCACTGGCAGCAGATTGAAGGTTTGCTGATAAAACAATAGAGCATCTTCATATCTTGAATTCACCTTGGAAAGGAGAAATTATTCAAATCTGCACATGTTTTGACAGTCTCCTAAATGATCTTCCAAAGCATGATATGAACTTATTCAAAAGCATGAAAATTTCATCCAAGACATGACACATTCTCATCCAAGTTCGCCCAGGGTTGGATAATAAAGCATCACATGAAGTTTAAGAAAACCTTGACAGAAGACATGACAGGAAGCAAGACGAATTGTCTGATCATCACTAGAATTCACTATGAACAGCAAGCACAATGACAAGGCAATTTCTCCTTTTCAAGTTCACCTTGGAAAGGAGTAATTATTCAACTTGGAAAGGAGAAATTATTCAAATCTGCACATGTTTTGACAGTCTCCTAAATGATCTTCCAAAGCATGATACAAACTTATCCAAAAGCATGAAAATTTCATCCAAGACATGACACATTCTCATCCAAGTTCACCTAGGGTTGGGTAATAAAGCATCACACAAAGATAAAGAAAACCTTGACATAAGACATGACAGGAAGCAAGATGAATTGTGTGATCATCACTAGAATTCACTAGGAACAGCAAGCACAATGACAAGGCAATTTAAAAAAAAAAAACATGCCCATCATGACCCAAAAGACATATGACTGTCCAAACCCTACTAAACTCCGATCTACAGTCAGTTAGATGGCATGAGTTAATCAAACTCCTGCCTAGGGTTTTAAAAGGATAACATATTGAAAGCATGAACTGAAATCTGTCCAAAGATGTGGAAAGTCCACCCTTCCATATCCAAGGAAGAAAATCATCCAAAATTTGCTGAGGAATAAAACATGTTCAAGGTCTTGTCCAATTGAATCAAGCACAAATTAAAAAATTGTCCAAGGAGATGTGAATTTTGCCTTGCCAAGAGGAAAGTCTTCAAGCACGCCAAACAATCCAAAACATGACACAAGAAGGAATTTGTCAAAGACATGTGACTGTTCGAACTTTCCACCAACATGAAACATGTCCATGATCAAAGGAATGCTTAAAACCCTTCCAAGAAAACAAGATCAATAACAGATGGGAAAACAAATTGTTTGATCATATATCCAAATTTGCCAAAGACAAGAAGACATGTAACTGTCCAAACTTTCCATTTGCCATGAAGCATGCCAAGACACCAAGACTGAAACAAATTTGTTCTAAAACTCAAACCCTAAGGCATGAAGAAATTGTCCAAACCCTTGCAAGATTGATCAAACCTTTGACACGAATTGATTGTTCAGGGCATAAATGGAATATATTAAGATGCCTAATCAGCCACCTAAATGTGATCCATTAAATGGGAAGACAATCAAGCTGGCACGCCATAAGGAAAGACAAAATTTATTCACATGAAATCAAGCACACAAGTTGGAAAATAAATGTCACAAGAAAAATTAAAATCAGTTTCCAAAATAAAAAGTTATTTTCATGAAATAATTATTAACACTTAGAAAATTGTTGAGAAATTCAAGATTTTTAGAAGGTTCTAGAAGATTCTTTAGCTAAGAAGGAATTTTGAAAGAAAATAAAACTTTCCATTTTGGAAAGACTTAAAACAAAAAAAAACACAAAAAAACAATAAAAGATTATAAAAAAAATAAAATAAAATAAATTCTAAGTTAAAGAATCTTAAACTCTATATATTCTCAATCAATTCATTTTCACTATTCAGATTGAGAATTCAGAGAGCAATTGAGAAGAAGTTTTCTCTCAAATCTTTGATTTCCAAGAAAATTTCAAGAAGTAAAAATTTCTAAGTGTTAGAAGCCAAGCAATCAAGTACTTTCTTTGATTTTAAGACCGATTTTCAGAATTAGAGGTAAATTTCAGTCATAAAGAGGATTCAAAAACTCAATTTGACTGAATTTCTTTCTCCTTCTGTCTTATTTTCCTCAATCTCTTGGCCAAACCTTCACTTTCAATCCACTTTTACCCAAAATCTTAACCATTTATCAAGCTGAAAGTGAAATTTTAGGAAAAAGGATTAAAAATCAGAATTAAAATCTGAAAATAATATTAAGTTTTCATGTGTTTCGCAGGAAACACTATTCTGGAAGCATCAATGAAGTTTGCCAGCAAAGGGAAGCAGATGGAATTCAAGATCAAGTCTAAATGGAAGAATGTCACAGATACTGACCTTGGACATGTTGACCTTGAAGAGTTCAAGAAGAGAATGTATGGTCTTGACAAACATCTACCAACACCCATAGCCTGGCGGATGATGAGGAATGACATCGTCCAGGAAACAGGATTTCCTCTGGCCAGGCAGTGCCCTGAACTTATGGTTGAGTGTGGTAGACACTACAATGCACAATCGAGAAATAATTGCACCTGATGGAAGGGTTTTAGCCAACCTTTCAGAGTTGTCCATCCAAGAAACATTTGGAATTCCAAAATATAATAAGACCACCTACAAGACAAAATATGATACTAAGAAGATCTATGATGCTCAGTCTGAGCTTTGTGCAACCAATGTAAACAAATCATGGTTGGAGAAAAAGAGAGCCCAAGGGAAAGTATCTAAGGTCCTACGCCCATACTTCAAGGAGGAGTATGGTGATATTATCCTGTTGCTGAATAGGCTAATGGGCAGCCCTAAAGGTGCACCATTCGAAACATGGATGTATTTCTTCATGGACGAGATCACATCAGGAGTTAGGATGTTTAATTGCTCCCACATAATCAGCAATAACCTCCATGAGCAGCTGATAAATTTGGAGAAGACCAAATCATTCTACATGAGTTCTTACATAGTTTATCTACTAGCTGCAACCTATAGATATTTGGGACTAATTTGTAGAGGCATAGTTGGCAATGGAGAGAATGCATTCAGATCCTATGATTGTTACCCACATCTGCAACTTAAGGAAAAGAGCTACCGAGTATATGATGCATTCCTGATGTACATTATAAGGACATTGCAAGGAGGGACTCACCAGAGGCTATCTCCCGAGGCTAAAAGTTTGATCAGCAGATATGGATCCTGGTTTATCCAGTATCCAAAGTTTACATACATAAGAGTCCAAGGCTTTGAAGGACGTCCTTATAAACTTCCAGTATACCCAACTAACAAGATAGTTCTGCTTGAAGTTCTCAGGCAACTTGAGACATATCAGAACTTCAAAAGAATAAGGCAGAAGGCAGCTATATCCTTCCCATTCTTCATCGGAAACATGGAAGAATCTTGTCCGACAGCTCAGGTAGTTGAAAGTGCTAGGCTAGAGATGCAGTGGTATCCTTTCACATTCTATCGGTCTCAAACAAATTATGATCCTCATAACAACATCAGATCAGAAAATGGAGAAAGATACAAACACAGGGTAGACACAGAAGATTTTTGGGCCAATGCAATAGATGAGTTTGATATTAGGAATGGGATGTGTTCTAGGTTGCCAGTAAGCCCAATCAGGATGACTGGACCATTCATTGTGCCATATCAGCTGGAAGATAATGGAGAGCATACTCAACTTGGTTTTGATGAACATGCACCCCTTCCTCCTATCAAGTGGTTAGAGCCGAAGCATGCAAACTTAACCACCCTAATGTGGCCAATTATGAAATATTCCAGGTGGTGGGTCGAACAACAGTGTCACAAATTGAAATGGAGAAATGTAGCCTTGACCTATGGTCTGATGGGAGAAGCAGAAGGATACTCCTCAAATGAAGAAGCAACTCAGAGTGTCAGTGCTAAAAGAAAAGGGAAAGCAACTATGAATGAAGAGCTTGCTTAAAAGAAGCAAAGGGTGGAACCATCTTGTTCTGCCACATCTAAGAATGAAAGATATATATTAACTATTAATGAGTCATTGGCAAAGATTGACATTCCTTCTTCAATTCATGAGGAGAATGCAGAATCAGTCCATGAGGAAAATGAACAGCCACCATCTCCTACTGGCACAAAGATTCTAGAATCATAAAAGGAAATGGAAGAGGGAGAATTTCAAGAAGGGATGATTTCTGCCCTTCGAGGTATTGGACGTGAAAAAGACAATCAGGAGCTGGAAGGCATTGACTAGCCCACTGTTCCTGATTGGTTGAAAGCAAGATTGAAACTAAAGACACCAACAATAGAGGATCCAGAAAAGGATGACATGACAGATTTCCTGGCCAGACTAGAAAAAGTTGCAGTGAAGAAACCAGCTAAAAGATTCTTTACCATCTAAAGCGATGAGACAGGCAACCGTATAGTGCAGATAGCCGTGCCTAAGGTGAACAAAGCAAAGGGAGACATTGCTCCTCATGAGTATGAAATTAATACCTTTGACTTAGGCCCAAGCACAAAGACCCAAGTAAAAGAGGACTTAGACAATTTAGTTGCTTCCATGAAGGCAAAGCCGGATGAAGAGACACAAAAGAAGAATGAATATAAGAGAGGAAGTTGAGCGCCTGAAAAAATATATTCGGCAGTTGACTACTAAGCCACTTGATCAAGCCAATCCAGAGGTTCTCCCAGTTTTGGATTCACAACATGTAGTCAAAAGTTTTGAGGAAGATGCAGTAACAGCCAAAGAAACTAGAAATTGGATAGAAAGTATAAGAGAAGAAGCAGTCAAGTTTATAGAAGAAATTTCATCAACATATGATCAAACTTCTTCTTTGCTTTCCGGGATTGAGAACATGGCAGAAATGTGAGCTGACTTCCTGGATGTCCAGGATAGAATCATTCCATGCCTTAGAGAACTGAAAGGAATCTCATCTCAAGAGTTGGTTGATCAGAAGATAATTGAAGCAGGGGCTGCCTATGACTTCAGCAGTTGGCACTGGACACTGGTTGCACATAATGAGGTCTTGGAAAAGGTGAAAGTTGATTCTGATAGAATAGAAGGACAGATAAGGGCAATTCAGGACAAAATCTTCCTTGTAGTTGTAGAAATGATTGGGAAGGAGATTATTAGGGAGAGCGATATGCAGTTGGAGAATTTGAGGATCGGAGTTCAGGACATCTTCTTTGCCATCACAGGACCAGTCTTGAAGAATAATTTGGCTAAGGCATCAAACCTCATATTCATCAAAGATGCCTTTCAAAAGCAAGAATTAGACCGGGAGATCACCTTTGCTCTGTGTGCAGATGACTTGGAAGGATTAGAGTTTAGGATCAACATGTTGCCACATGTCACCATGGAGGAAGTGGACCAAATTGTGTCCAAATTCATTGAATATCAGAAGAAGGGCATACAATCCTAAAAAATAGCATCTTGCGCCACTTGTCTCTTTTGAAGTTGATCTTTGATATTATTTTTGGAAACTCTATCTAGGGTTAGGTTGTCTAGATCTCAGCTATTGATCTTAGATTGATCTCGACCGTTTATTTTGCTTTCAAAAACTGCATATAAAATCGCTTTCTCATTTCATCTCAGTGTGGAGAGATTTATGAAATTGTTGCACAAAGCTATTTGAGTAATAAAAGTTCATTATCAGTATTGTCTTGAAATCTTTCTATTGCTAAATGGTTGCATGGTTGCATATTCCCTTCAACACTTGGATTAAATTTGTTTAAGTTATTTGCTTTGAAGTTATTAGATGAATGATAGATTTGATAGTATAGGTTGGTGAGATTTTGCTCATACTTTCTTTGAATGGATGATTTCCTTTCAATGTGTAAAGTTAGCTTGAGCTTTTAATGTGGATGTTTAACTTCTACTTGGAATAATATTGTTCAATTGCTGGTATTATTTTTAAGTGTGAAAATCATAAGCACAATCCTAGAAGATTGCACGTACTTTGTGTAGTTGTCCCAAGTGTGGCGAAACAGAGTATTGTTATTAGTTTCACCTAGTCTATACCGTCTCTTGAGTTCCTAGAATTAGGTAGAATTCCTAAACCCTATCCTCTTTTATTCTTTTTTTGAAATCCTAAATCAAAAAATTTGAAAACATAGAGCATAAATTGTTAAATCTGCCTAAGTTCAACTTGAGTGATATCAGTTATCAAGCATAAGTCCCCCTTGAGATTTTCAGCACACACTATTTTGAGAGGCTATCCCACTAAAGTCACTTGTTCACACATATAGACCTTGGAGTCGCCTTGTGATCTTTCTCGCAATCTTGGCACGAGTAGTGATTTTGTGTGATGTCCTCGAAAAATTAATGTCTTCTGGTGGAATAAAGTAAACTTTAATTATTTTATATTAGTTTTCCAATGAACTAATATATTATAATTATTAAGTTGAGCTATTTAGCTAATTTTACTTTTTCAATAAAGTTTATTATTTAAATACTAGTTTTCTAAATAAACTATTATTTAATAATTCATTGTGGGAGTTAGTTGGTTTTCCTATGGGAATATTTTTTGCGATGGCTTGGTTTTAAATAAGTCACCGCAAGCAGATATAGGCATGCTTGATTACAGAGGTTTCAGATGAATTGGTAATTAATTTATCCGCGTGAGAAATTGAAGTATCATTACTTGGCCTTTCGTCAAAATCAAAATTTGAACCATTGGTCTATAGCCGTTGAAGGAGAATATCACAATGTAGGTTCATTCCTATTTCAAATTCCGGAGCGATGGCTTGGTTTGAAGTATAATTTCTCTGGCATATGCGTAGAACCGGTTGCGTTGAATGTTATATTGACTTCTATTCCTTCGGAAGCAAAAGGCTCGCATGATTCTTAAGTCCTTACCGCATTTGACATTCTTTCCGTGTTGACACCGTATGATGCGAACGTGACCAAATAAGACCGCCGTGGAGTTTGTGAACAATGTGTTGTGCTAAAAAATGATAATATTCCAGACGTAGATATTATTGGTTCATTTCCGGCGTTTTCCATGCTGAGTTCGTGGACCAGTTCGCATTAATTAAACTGTACAATGTGAATTCGTATTCTATAGCAGCGTATGTCATTCCATTCCCTGGTGGAATAGTATTATATAGCGCACACTATTCTTTGGTATTTCTGTGACAACACAGTAGAAGGAAGAATCGTAATTGTTACTATTTCCCTGGCAATCCGATTGCAAGCACGGTGATGGAAATTCATTCAATGGTTCGAGACAAACAGATTACTTTCCAGGTGCATCGTTGTTCGTTCCCCTTTATTCTTAAGTTGCAAATGTAACACAGAATTTCATTCATACCTAGCATTTGAAAATAAAAAGCAGAGTATGTGTTCTTTGTGGATTCCTGTAGAGATGTTTCAGATATCCCTGAAAGTGTTGCATATAAATAGTTGAGAATTAATTAATGTCATTGAAGCATTGAACATTAGTAAGAATCTGGAGTTTCAACAAAGTTTCCGTTGTCATACTTTGAACTTGTCTATGGTTAAAAATTGCAAATAGACTGTAACTTGTGGACTTGGGCTTGAGATATTAGTATTACTCCAGAACTGTGTATTAATGTTTCCTGTTCAACAATATACCAACAATGATTGCGTGCATTAAACAATTCTTGATATGTTTCTGAGGCATTCAAACAAATATAAGTTGAAGAATTTTACATTTTGTTTAGGAGAGGATAGAGTATCCTAGTGGTATTTTATTCTAAGTGTTCGGTAGATGATAAAACGTCCACCAACAAGTTGTAGTTGATTCAGAGGAGTTGTGGGGTTCACTAACAACTCCATGGTATAAGAGGACCAAATCTGTGACCACCTATCCAAATTATGAGAGATCCATCCTTGAGGGAAAAATCAGCTCATCCTGGAGTGAAATGGGCATAACTTTTAGATCCAAAGTGGCCAAAAACCTTAGCAATCAACCCGTCCAAGTAAATAATTACTTTTCAATTCATCAAATTTGGAGTAGTTGCAATTTTTTTTAATGGAACATACTTCAAGATAGGGGAATCTATACGACTGTATAGATCCATACAAGCCGTACAACCTGTTGGAAATGTTGTCATTGATGTCAAAGGAATTTGCTGATTCATGGAGATTGATGAACATATCATGCAATGGAGATTGATGAACATATTGGATTACTATGCTTACATTATGCCTCAATACAGTGATGATGCAGTGATTATGAATACATATATTACAGCTAAAAGTATAATATACATCTACAGCAGATGGTAACATAGATGCTGATATATACATCTACAGTGTATATATATAGAGAGAGAGAGCCTGTATGACAGAGTATTAATCTTTATACATAAAGTCAGCATATATAGGTTACATTAATGATCCAGACATATATATATATATATATATATATATATATATATATATATATAGGTGTGTCATAGTAAAGACAGACTCAGATATATATATATATATATATATATATATATATATAGGTGTGTCATAGTAAAGACAGACTCAGATATACATACTCTTAAGGCAGCAGCATATATGCAGAGACAGCAAATATATATATATAGAGACAATAGTATAGTCTCAGAAAAGAGTACAGTCTCAAATAAGCATTGAATCGAATGAGTTATTGTAATCGCACAAATCAGAAAGCACATCATAAACTCATAAGTAGGATATAGTTGAGTGATTGCTTTACCAAAAGGCAGAGATATTATTTAGAAAGTCAAAAACAAGTCAGCAAACATGACCCAGTCAGCAATTAGTTTGGACAAAATGTGTAACATGCTAATTTTTTTGAAAGAGATAACCATTCAAATAATCTAACTGTTGCAAAAATAGCTGTTAACATAAGCAAAAGAAAGATGGATATATATATATTTTTTTTATAAATTCAAAACAGGAACATGAATAACGATAACTGAAGATTAAGTACATTGAACTAAAAATTAAGCATACATGAATATTTAAGAACTAATTAACTTGCATGAAATGAAAGAGAGATAGGGTTTAGAGAGTACTTTTCAACTAAAGCTAAATTCTGAACTTCAAACTCTGTCATGATACTGGTGGAGAGGGAAAGTATCATTTGGGCACTTTTCCGCCCAACCACGAACTATCTAGCCCCCTATGCCATATCCTTCTGGACTGGTCGGCCCTTTGCAAGGAGGTAAAGGAATACGAGAACTCAATGCCATCTGAGACTTGGTGTTAGGACCTACACACTTAGTCAGTCATACACTAAGGGTGACTCCCTACTAGTATGATGCTCTGACTAAGGGTGTATCTGGTGCTAAAGATCATACTAGTGCATGCATTACACAACACCACCTTGGCCAAGGTTTTACACTGTAAGCACAATTTTTCGCATTGTCAATGATCTCACCCTTCTCGGCAAAAGTCTGGGTTAAGGAGTTCAGCTGAACTCGAAAGTAAGTCTAAGGACCATCTTGGGGTTAGTGTTCAATAGTTATAGTATAAGTATTTCAAGTGTTATCAACCATTTCTTCCTCGCACCACTACTATGTTTTCAACATGTTTCAACTGAACCTCTGGCTTAGGAAATAGGGGCATAGGAGTCGCCAATTGTACGTTCAAATCCTAAGTATGGATTTTAACCTGCCGGACATGTCTCTGCTGTTCGGTCACTTGAGAGTAACCTCCCGATGACGATGCTACTGCATCATGTACAATCACGCTCTTCCACCCACTGCCTTCTTGGGATAGGGTACGGATAAATTTCCTAACATTAGAGGTTGATCTTAATAAAATAAGATTATCTAAGTGCTGACTTATCCTCTTAGTTTAGGAAATTCTGGAAGCTTGGTTAGAGGTCAAAATCTTCTTTATGTTGACTCAGAAAAGAACTCTCTTCCTTGGAATGATACAAATCTGCACCGTTATGTCGGTAAATACTTACTAGTGTATGCCAAGATACATATACACGGGCACGTGAGTACAATTACCTTTGCGTATATGACAAGTATTACCAGTTATTAACACACTGGTACAAACTTGCTAGTATATGCCCAAGTATGGTACATACGTGTACCTGTATCCGCACCTTTGCAAACACAATGAGTATTCTAGGTTTCTAAGGTTTAAGGCTAGTTTACTTTAGTCATAAATTAACAATGGCCTTATCCTTTGCGTTATACTGACTTAAAATTTCATGAAGAGTAGAGATTTTGCAGGTAAGATTTATTCCAGACTGTAGTTTAACTGTGATTTACAAGTGAGTCTATAAAATTTATTTACAGTTTGTTGTTTAGTTTCAGTTGTTCTATCGAGGTTGCTGAAAATTTAATTTCCTTGTTCTAGGAAGATAACAGCAGGATTATCGTAGTAGAGATATCTTGCCTTCTCAGAATAAATTGCTCTCTCAAGGTCATGCTTCTACTTACAACATATATAACAGTAATGACATTATTCCTTCCTTCCTTAATATTCCAAACAGTGAACAAATCTGTTTAATATAAAAGTTCAGCAGAGAATAGGCCTATATTTTCTTTTTATACAAGTTAAGCCCTCATCCAATAGAGGTATGAGTTTTTTAATTCTTTTCCTCTCTTTTCAAACATGTTTTAAAGGGCATAATAGTAAGTTCCAGACCTGCAGGCATCCTTACATACATATTTGTGTATATATTCCCATTTATATAAACAAATATGTATGCAAGAATACCTCCCTTCATATTTCATTTTCAGCTACCTGAAACCCCTTTCAAAATTTCATGGACTAATTTCAAACTGAAAATTATTTACTAAGAACTGAAGTAACAACATAATGTTTCATAACAATGCATAAGGGTTTCTAACTCGTAAGAATTCCATGAAATATTTTCGGACTTTCTGTACTTTACAACCACAAACACATATATGCATTTCTTCCTTCTAATTTCTATCTGAGAAACCAAATAACTGTAAGAGGAAGAGAGAATCGTAGGTCTGGGAGATAGAATGACCTGAGAAAAGATGTAACCCAGCCGAAGACCTTCAGAAGTGTGAAATAACAGTGCTGATAATGGCAGAAAAACGCACAACCCTTACCCTCTGCCGTTTTCCAAAAGCCAACCGTAAAATAAATATCTCCTCTCTTTTCCTTTTGGTTTTATATACCAACGAAGTCTCAATCCCATGCCCTAATACCAGGTAGGATTTTCCATATTGCCCAATGAGTCACGCAGGCCTGCTTGTGTTTCCCGTGACTGCATTTAGCTTTAATCAAAAGCTCTCAAAATAAAAATGCAACAATATCTTTCCATATCGATATATAATGATGTGTAATGTCCTTAACCTATTTGCTTCATTTCCTTCAATGCCCAATAACTCAAGAATGAAGGATGGCGATATACATGGTTTAACATTACATTATTTTTTTGCTCTTATTAACTTCCAACTAGCCCGATAAAATATTAAAGCTTGCTCATTAATAAAAATTATGTAATGGGCTAACATTAATAAGATTTTTAAAAAAGTTTTATTTAAGTCTTATTTCCTTCAACACTATGAAAGAAAATAAACACATTTACTTAATTATTGAGTTGCCAATTAAAGTTGGCAAATAAAAATAATTTATTTAATTAATATAACACCTTGCCAGTAAATTTTAATTAAATTTAATAATTCATATACATTTATATTTATATTTATATATATTTGAAGTTGGTCTGCTTTTCGTTTGAGCAAGTTTGGTGAAATCTAGGGCCTGTTTTGTCTTTTTAGGGTTTTTGCCTTTTGTCCTAGATTTTAGGGGTTTCTGTTAGGGTTTTGGAAAAATTGAACATACGACTGGAATCAGGACCCTTCAAGGAACCTCCCAGTAAAATTTGAGCCAAAACGGAGCAACTTTCTATTTTTAGAAAGTTCCTATTTTTTAGGGATTTTTTCTGAGTCCCGGAATGTCGTTATTTTGCCAAAAATCAAACTTACTAGTTTTAGTAATTTCTATTTTTAGTAAGTTTCTATTTATAGTAAGTCATTCCTGCACCCTGTCTAGGGGTCTAATGCTGACACTTGAAGGTTTCTATTTTTGGAAAGTCAGTGCTGACAGGACCATTCGGGCAAGGTGACAAAGATCAGACATTTGCAGCTATTTCTAATTCCGGAAAGTTAGAAAGTAGACGGAGAAAGCCAGAAAATGGTTAAGTGCTGGAAGCCCATGCTTGAAATAGAAAGCTTAGAAATTCACCCAAGTCTAGGAAGACACTTCAAAATCACAAGGAGATCAAAATGTTCTGAGTCTGAAAGCTTAAAAGTTGAATGAATCCATGCCAGATTGAAAATTCTGCCCAGGTATGCAGTTAGGTGCTAAATCCAGGTGTCCAGGGATAGCATGGAAATTTCAAGAATCCATGCCAAAGTGAAAATTCCGCCTAGGTATGCAGTTGGGTGCTAAATCCAGGTGTCCAGGGATAGCATGGAAATTTCAAGAATCCATGCCAAAGTCAAAATTCCGCCCAGGTATGCAGTTGGGCGCTAAATCCAAGTGTCCAGGGATAGCATGGAAATTTCAAGAATCCATTCTAGAGTGAAAATTCTGCCCAGGTATGCAGTTGAGCGCTAAACCCAAGTATCCAGGGATAGCATGGAAAGTGTGAGAATCCATGGCCAAGGCATTTTAGCGCCCAGGAGAGGTGAAAGGCACCAAGTTGGGAGATGGAAGAAATCCTTGGAAGTGAAGAAACTCCTTCCTTAGGTCAAAATTGTGCCCTAGTGCTAGGGAGGGCGCTAAACTTAGCATCCCATGGAGAGCAAGGAATAACGAGGAAATCCATCACTTATGCAAAATTCCGCCCCAGCCTTGTGGAGGGCGCCAGAATGGAGAATGCATGGAGGAACAGACAAATTCCAAGCATCCTCGACCAAGTATAAAATCCGCCCCAGCCTTGTGGAGGGTCCAAGAAATTTATGAAGGTGTTGGAATTCCCTTCCACAGTGACAAACATGCCCTAGCCTAATGGACTTTCCAAGGAGAGGTGGAAAGGGTATAAAATCCATGCCTCATGTGAAATTCCTAGTATAAAAGAAGAATGTTGAAATGGCTAAGTCAAGGAGAACCAAGGAAATGATGATAAAATTCCAAGACACAGTGAATTCCATACCTAAGCTTAAAAAATTGAAATTTTGCTTGAGGCATGGAAGCCAAGGGGTCAAGGAAGAATCAAAAAGCACAAATCCCCTCGAGATTTTTTTTTGAAATTTCTAGTTTTAGACACCAAATCTTATTAGAATCCGAAATTTTTTGCAGGTTTGGACTCGTGGGAGAATTCTCTCTCCTGGACCCGGGTCCTAAATTTTAGGAAATTTCCTAAAAACTAGGAGATGTGAAAATTGGTTGAAAAGCTCCCTGCAAACATGATGAATTCAAAGAGCACAAAAATTCCTTCCTTAGGGATGAATTGCGCCAAAGAAGAAGAAATTCCAAGAAAGTGAAAAAATTGACTAAGTGATGGAAATTCCTTCCTTCACAACAGAATATTTGGCTAAGTGTTGGAAATTCCTTCCTTCACGACAAAATTTGGCTAAGGCATGAAGAGTTTCCTTCCTTAGGGGTAAGGAACAAATTTCTTTCCAAAGGAGAATTCCTTCACAACATGAATTACACGCCAGGATGAATTGAAGGTAAAAAAAACAATTTCTAAGGCAAGGAAGGAATCAGGGATGAACTGAATAAGAAATTTCTCCTCGAGATTTTTTTTGAAAAAATCCATTCTCGGGCATCAAATCACATCCAAATTTCAAAATTTTCATAGATTTGGATTCGTAGGAGAGTTCTCTCCCTCCTGGACTTGAAACCCTAATTTGTGGAAAATTCCTAAAAAATAGGAGATGGTGGAAAATCATTAAAAATCTCCTCCAGAACAAGGAAAGTTCGAGAAACTTCAAGAAAATTCTTCATGGATCAAATTCTTCTTGGATCAAATTCTTCTCTCCAAGGTTTTCTCGCCAAGTGGCAGCTGAGTCAATGCACGTTGAATTAATGAAGCATCTCTTTGCATGCAGCCGTCCCATTTATGGCATTATGGCAGATTCCTTCTGCACGCAGCCGTCACGTTCAGGAGATGATGGTGCATTTATGGCATCATGGGCGATTTTTGCATGAGGGTACATTCATTGCATAGTGGGCACTTTTTGAATGTAATGGTTAATTAATGCTTTATGGGTGCCCTTTTTTTAAGGATTGTAATTAATTGTATATGGGCTTTATGGGGTATTTATTACTGATTCCCACCTTGTTGCATCTTGAGTGGGGAATCTTCTAGGGTGAAACCCTAATTAGGGTTGTGCATGTAATCATGGCCTGAGGCCTATATAAAGGGGTGACGGGAGACTTGTATGAAATTGTTGTGATAAGTTTTTGAGATAATAACAGTGAAACATTGTTCTCTGATGGTGTCCACTTAAGTTATTTTTCAAAACTTGCATGGTTTCTGTAATGTCCCCACTTTAGCAGTTGACCAAGTGTGTGTGCGTTAGCCTTGTTCTACATGGTCCTGAGGGCTAACAAAGGGTTTAAGGGGATCCTGGAGTGTTTTGGCCTAGTCATTTCCAGTTTGGGCCAAAACGAAGTTGATTTACTCAGTTTCAGGCATACTTACTATTTTTAGTAAGTTAGCAGGACATAGTGGAGGCCAGTTTTGGTGTTTGGATTTGATACTCCTCGGTGAGAGCTTTCCGACGAGCTATCACTCGCATTATTCGGAGTCCGATTGCTAATACATTTTAATGCCTGAAGTTTTATTAAAGTAACATTTAATTTAATTGTAAAATATTAAAGTGTTACTCTAATATTTATTTTATGGGGATCTGTACCCAAGGGAGACATAAGTGAATATTTTAATATATGTTTTATATTGCTCATCTTTTATCCCACATTGCCCATGAGAGTTGAGTGGACCCTTGGAAAAAGAATAAAAGAAAGCGTTTGTGACTTCATTAGATATGTTGAATATGAGAAGAATTGGTATGTGTGAGTTGCAGATCCGTTCTTGGCATTAGAGGACGTCTATCCTCTCTTGTGACATTCTAGACGTCATTCCCCTGAGGTTTGGCCTTTGGAATCCATTGCTATCAGCTTCATTATCAGGCAGATTGGGTGCATTTCCAGCTACAGGCAGATTTAATGTTTGTTCATATCTTCTTCCCTACTTGTCCGATGCTTATGCCATTTTGAGGAGATGATTTTATGAAGATATTGGACCTGTTGAAGACAAATTAATATTGCTGCAATACTATTCACGCGGTTACTATTCACGGGGGTACTATTCATGCGGTTACTATTCACGCAGGTACTATTCACGCAGTTACTATTCACGCGGGTACTATTCATGTCACTGTAGCAGCAAGATTGAAAATGATTGCTGGAGTATTATGTCAATAATGCTGGAATAATTAGTGAGTTGATAATCTGCCATGTATTTGATTTTATTAAAATCTGAAAATAACATCTTATCAGCAGTAGTTCAATTTTCAGTTTGCATATTATTGTAGTTTCATTCTTGTCCATATTCTGTGATTTCAATTCCATGTAAAACAAACCAACATTTCATTTCCGGAGCCATAAGGGATTTAAAACATTAAACGGAGAAATAAGGAGTTGGATGCAAACTGTTTGATAAAATTTCTAGCAGCAATTGGTATGGTTTTTTGGGCATTCCGGGGTGTCCATTACAGTTTCACCTTCCTCACTTAGAGTAGAAGTAGTATAGTGCTTTGATTTCAATGGAGAATGTAATGGTGTTTGATGAATTTCCATGGTTCATACTTTTTGCATCTTGCTGATTGTAAGTTGCAGTGTAAAGTTAGCTTGAACCCCCTAAATTTGTGCTAAGTTCAATTGTGGATGGTTGTTTGGATTGCGTCGTTTTTGGGTATTCAAACGTACTTTCTCGATTTGGAAATCCTCTAGCATCCCCAGAAGATTGCACCGGTTCTTGCGGAGTTGTAGTTGATCTTGGCGAAGCAGAGCTTGGTTTATTTGGAATTTGTCCACCAAAGCACTATTCATTGTTATCACTGCCCTTAGGAGTAGATTTAGATCCTTCTAAACCCTTTCCCTTTTCCTTTCTGTTCATTTTAGTCCGTTCGAAGCAGCAGCATCACAGAATTGCCATATCCGATGATGGAGTTCCAGCCACAACAAAGAAGTGAAAGAATGATGCAAACGTAAGGTCCCTTGGATTACCAGCAATCACATCAGTCAACTAAGTCATGTCCGTAGCATAAAGGAACCTTGGAGTCGATTGTTTGAACTTCTTGTAATCTTAGCATGCAATCTTAGAGAGTGAAGTGACCATTAGGCAACTTTATTCTGTGTTCGACGTAGTCATAAAAAACACGTCAACAAGACCCAATAGATAGACAGCCATCATGGGGGCTTGCTTTTAATACCTCCATATTTATTAATTGTTTGATGCCCTTAGTTTTTCTACTAGATTGGATGGATATGATTAGTTGGTTAGATCTATGAATAGATGATCCAAATTACCAATGTTTATGTTAATGATGAATTTCAAATAGTATGAATCTATGATAGATTTTCTTATGGACATTTGCTGATAATTCTCTTGAGAGTGTCATACTCTCTATATGTCCATATGCATTTTAGATTCAAGTAAATTGCATTATTGTTGTGCTAACAGCATACACTTGTGTATGTTTGCATTTTACCATCTGTTGTAAGGACAGGGATGCTATTTTGTGAAAGCAATAGAAAGGATTCTGATTTGTGAGATTTTTGTTCGAAAGTAACCAGCTCACAAAGTTAATTCACCCGAATTTGGTTTTAGGCATGTTCTATATTGTATGCGTGTGTTATTGTGTTGCTAGTTTTGAACATGGATGCATCTTATATTACATAATCAGACAAGGAATTACAATTGGAAAAAAAAGGTAAAAAACACCTCAACATGTGAGAACCAAGAAGGCTAACATTTTAGAATTTGCACCCCAAGGCAAGGTGTGCACATTGTTTTGAAATAAGTCCATCCAGGTTTTCAAATGCAAAAGATCTTTTTGAAAAACATCAAGTTCTCTTACTTGTAGACTATGATTCTCCCCTTGGGAAGCCCTCTTACATCTTCCAAAGAATGCAACTACTCCACCAGTCTTGCAATAGATTCTTACAATATGCTCTGGTCATCCACATAACAATGATAATAGCTTCCTACCAGGATAGACAACTGCCAAAGATGATAATAAAAGAGTTTGAATCAAAGACTAGAAGGCCTTTGCATTTTGGACTCTCTGAAAAACAGCGACTATAGGAAAAATATGGCAATGAAACAGGAATAACTATAGTGGATATCTTGATTTCGCTATTTTAACTATATTGGATATTTGAAGAATATAACTTGAGGGATTCACCATGAAATTATTATGAGGTATGCAAGTTTGTCACTATTATATTGTTAGAAAGTAATTTTTTATGAGTTAGTGCCAGTTGTAATTTTCAGGTATAACTATAATATTTCTTGTGTTGTGGCTTCTACATTCCTGGATTTATGCTAAACATATGCTTTTTTCAATAATTAACTGTTTTAGCCAACAAAGAAGTGGTTTTCAATATGTTCTACTAACAACTAATTGTTTTTTCCAATAAATCATTAGGTTCTCTATAAATATGAAATGCTTTGGAACTACTGCCCCATACCATTGGTTGAACTAAAGAAGATTGGTTGTCATAACACAACCATGTACCTTTTATTAATGATTAGCATTGCTATTTCATTATTGCTCTTCTGATAAAAAGTACAGATTTTCCGGCCATAGCGATGGTCTATCCATGCAACATGGGAAGACTAGAGTGTGAATTAGATTCAGGAAGACATGTCACAGCTGCATGGCACAGATAAATTCACAAACTGGATCAAGTATTTAGATATAGTAGAATTTGCCTGTAAACAATTTTTAGAGTTTTTATTGTGGATGTTTGTGTTCGAGGCATTGTATTGTATGAAATGCAATACACTATTGAGGTGAGACAACCTTGAATATTAGGCAGTGTTTTGAGTTTAATATGCTGAATGAAATGGAAGAATGGGTTGGTAAGATTAGGCACAAGATGAAAGTTGTGTGGGATGGGCAAAAAGGTTATGTACAATGTAAACTAGTGTTGAATTGCAAGAGAGTTTGAAACTTTGAGGTGGAGTGAGTACTTATCAAGGTAAGCTGGAGCGAAGCTTGATTAAGCTCCATCATGTGGCTACATAAGCATTTAGATTTTGGACACCATTTGAAAATCTGGAATGACTGAAAATTGGTCACACAAAGATTGTTTTTATGTCTTAATTTAGGCTAAAATATATAATGCATTTCTGCTAAATAAATATATGCTATCAATGCTGATGCCATTTATTGGTCTACTATATTTAGCTGGATCTAAAGGGCAACATTATTTTAGATCTTAAGATATGTCTGAAGTTGCAGAATTGAGTTGTCACACATGTAAAAGTTTGGTGGAGACACAATGGATTGTTTGAAGGTACACTTGAAATGCAAGCAGAATAACAGGACATTGACCTCACCTTTATGATCTAGCATGGGGGATGGTGATTCCTATAGTGAGGCAGGATGTAAACCTTACTTGGACAATTCTTCACTCATTTGAATTTGCATCTATTGCATCTAAGAGTGTCTGTGTTGCAACATAAGATTGGGATATTGTAGATTACAGGTTATGATGACCAAAGGAGACCATTGAATTGGACTTCCAAGGGATATGATCAATATGACTTATGTTTTGGGGGAAACTCGACTAGTTATGTGATTAGGATAGCTGTTCCTTTCAGAACCCAAGTCTTTTTGTAGTTTGTAAATAATGTGCTTTACAACCTTGAAAGTTGAAACATAGAGATGAATTGCTAGTAGGTGCTAGACAGTGGAAACAATGACAGCAGTTGTAGTCAAAAGTAAACAAGCAAGCAATGAATAACACCAATCACAAAAAGGAGAATGGCACAAATTTACCTCGGAGAACTCCAGCTACTTGGTGTTATTCCCCCTTTTTTCAACTGAAATCAGCTAGATTTACAAGTCATCTGTTCTAATGAAGTCTTCAAGAACACCATTAGATTGAATTACTGCTAGCACAATGCCCTCTCAAGATTTTGTTTCTCTGCAACTCACTCCAAAAACATATTATATGCTACACAGTTTCACAATTTTTGAGGTTGTTTACAAGCTTCCAATGGATGCATATTGGGTTGCCAAACAGAAGTAGAGAGACCTGACTGATGTTCCATGTCAACAGTGGGAACGATAAATGCTTCATCTTTGTGATTGTTCTTCACTTGTGCTGTGTTTGGAAAGATTTTGCATTTATTGGTTGTACCTAATTTTTATTTTGTATGGGTGACATATTTGGTGGAAGCCAAAACTGTTATTTAAATATGCACCCTCAAACATGCCAAATTTAGTCACCATAAAATTAATTGCATATCCCTGTTTTTCTGAATCATGGAACTATGAATAGATATCTGAAGGTCCAAACCATATGCAGAGCCTTTCTCGTCTTCCGTCTGGTTGTAGTCTGTACATGAACCTACAGCTGCCTTTTCCATGTCTTCCGAGTTTTCAATATCTTGGAATGTCTTAGTGTCATTGAGCACTAATGATCATATGAACCATTGCAATTGATTCTATTCATTTAAATTAAATTTTAATGAGTGATCCATTTTGGACCAAACCTCACATAAAAGGACTTTAGACCCCTAAAGCTTAAAGATTCATGACAGAGGAAACAATTGCTTCACTTTGCTTTGAAATAGCATTTGTCTTTAGTGGCAATTGCCCCTTCAAATTAATCTGCTAATATTATGTCTTCCCTCTTTATGTTGTCATCTCTCTCCTTTGTGATATGTCTTTTTCCAACTCCTCTTGGGCAACAGGTTCAAAATCTAGAATAGAAGGCCACAAAAGGAATTCTTTGCTCCAATCTATAAGTCCTCAACATTCATAACTGTCCCTAACTTGGAAATTGTGCTCAATTCTATATGCTAATCATCCGTTTCTATATACTTAGCTTAACACTATGATGCAGAGCAAGTCTGAGGTCCAATTAAGGACTCTTAAACCAAGTAGCTCAGCAATATTCCACTGACACATGCCAATGTATTTTCTGTGGTATCACTTCAGTGAGTTTACAACATTATTGAACAAGGCACTAAGCCCTCAAATATACATTTTGATATCACAGATTTTATGGAAGACACAACTTTTCAATCAAGTGAGAGATCATGCCTTATAAGAAGAAGGAATCCCCATTATATGCTGCTGGGACCCTGTACAAAATCCTCTCACATTGGGTCCCCTCCTTGACCCCCCTGCCTCTGATTTCCTTGGTTGAATACAACACTTTATATCCATTAAAGGTGGACCAAAAATTTCGTGGAGTCTTTGGGCACGCTAAACTTTATATTATGGGATGATCTTAGAATGGATTTTGTGTTAGGATAACCAACTCAAAGAGGATTTGATTCCATTTTGGTAGTTGTTTATAGGTTTTTGAAGATGGCTCATCTTATTGCTTGTGAGAAAACTAATGATGTTCTGCATATGTTGATCTATTTCACATAGAAGTTGTAATATTACATGGGTTACATAAGAGCATTGTATTAGATAGGGATGCAAACTTTGATGGTCATTTTTGGAGAACATTGTGAAGAAAATGAATACAAAATTGAATGTCACTTTAGCATATCATCTGCAAACTAATGGGCAAACAAATGTTGCAAATAGGAGTATGGGTAACATATTGAGATGTTTGACATGTTAAAAGGTTGGAATGGGGATTCATCATTACTATGAGGTGATTTCTCATGTAAAATCTATTAAATGGAAATACAACTAAAACACCATTTGAGATTGTGTATGGACAGAACACAATCAATGTTTAGAGTTGAGATAATTTATTGCAAGTCATAAGAAGAGAGCTACAATAGAAGATTATGCGAAACATATGAATAATTTACAGGAGGGAGTAAGGGTTCAGTTCAAAAGATGAACATGAAGTATAAAAAGCATGCAGATCTAAAGAGGAGACATAAGGAATATGAAGTAGAAGATGAAGTAATGGTATACTTGAGAAAGGGGAGTCTCCTTGTTGGAACATATAATAAATTAAAAATAAAAGTAGGAAGTTTGAATTGAGAAATGCATACAAAGTAAATTTATCAAAAGACCTTGGTATATTATTAGTGTTTACTATTACAGATCTACATGAATATCATGATGGAGATTGGAGACAACCAAGACCAATACTGCGGATAGAAGAAACTGAAGAAATAATATGTAAGAGATCTGAAATAAGCACTAAAAGTAAGAAGTATGAAAAATATTAAAGTGGAAGGAAGGCCTATTAAAGATTTCACATGGTTATCTTCAACTAAAGTGAAGCAATTTGGTTTCCCTCCATTTGTTCCAAAATGAGGGACTCACTTTTTAGTCATCTGGGGTGTTTGATGTAGGAGCATCCTTGGCCTAAAGCAATCCTTTATCAACGGTCAATGTTTTCTTTTAATGTTTGTTATTTTTGCAACTATTTTCATGTTTCCTAGTCGTTTTCCAATAAAATGTAGCAAGTTAGGCAACATTCGACAAGTTATGTGTCAACAAGTTTTGAATATCTTTGTTTGGACTTTGGAACATAAGCTCTACAATACATTCTTCACATTCCATCTAAATTTCATGAAGATATGGTTACTGCGTCTATGTTTATCATTTGGAGGACCTAAACCAAATTATGCATTGTTTAATAGAACCTTGTTTTGGACTTGTGGAAACCTTTTGTATTTTCAATCTTGTGCCAATTCCTAAGGTTCTTAATATGAACTTGAGTCCTAAGAGGGTTTATGTACAAAATCACATTGCATTTGAAGGCTCCTAGCTTGAGGTGTATTGTTGAAGATGACTTTCCACGTTACCATTGAGCATACACACTACAAAAGGTGATGCATCCAATTCCAAGGCTATTTAATGATGAAATCATTTAATATTGGGACCGTTAATCCTTTTTTCATTCCCCTAGGTCAATGTATTATGTTTTCGTGAGGCGCATATCATTCGACATCCACCTATATAAAAGAGATCCCCCTATCACTTTGGGAGGGCAATCTAGGAAGTAATGAATTGATAATGATATTAAAGGAAAAGTCTTGACAAGGACAAAATAAAGAATAGAAGATCAGGCACAAATTTAAGTTTTCTAAAATTTGAAGGATCTTATGTAATCTAGTTTGTAATCAATCGGCTGAGGTCTAGCATGTTGCAATGTCATTGAAGCTTCCTTGTAATCATTGTTTTCAAAACAATAAAGCAGTTCATTGTCTTCAATTCTGTTGTTCAGCTTTGTATTTGTGTGTGTTTTACTTTAGCTGCATGGTTGGTTAGTTCTTCATTAGACTTACCAAATTTGATTGCATCAAAGTGGTTGTGATCTTTTACTAATTTGATTCACTGAACTCAAAATAAGATAAACGTAAATCCAGTTTTTTAAATTTGAAGACAATTAAGTTAGTAGGCGGTGACCAACACGTAACTTTGAAAGGCTAATTTTGTGAAATATATTTCACTTCTTTTTCAATCTCTGCTTAAGCTTAATAAGAAATACATATGGTTTCAAAAAGGGTGAATATGCCCTTTTGATTCTTTATAATTGACGATTGCTATGAGAATAGTGTTGTACCTTCCTCAGCTCCTGCAAAACATTTACTATCTTCAAACTCAGCTATTTGCATTGTGAGCTCTCTGTTTTAAGTTGATTGTGAACAGGAGGTTATATTGTTCCCCCCGGAGAAGGATTTCTTTACTACAGGTAAATTATAGAAAGAAGAAAGAAGAGATATAAAAACAAAACTACTGTGAGGAGGTCAAAAATCCATTAAACAGTAAGAATTCGCCAAAAATTGAAGAATAAAGCATTGCATCAACACTCAACACAGGGAACATAAAACTAACAAAGTCTTTACAAGGCAGACATCCAAAAGGAGAATAAAAAATAAACTTGATTTCCAACATCACCCTCCTGCATATCAGGTCTTTCTAAGAGTTTCTTCATCCACAACATTTGGCCTAGGGCTTAATCACCATAATTTTTTTCTTAAATGGTTATTTCCTTATCAAATGCTCCCTTCTTAAGAACTGCTTCCTATGCATTTGCTGCCAGGGAATTGATAAGGCTTGAAGGAATGGTGCTGGAGAAGGAAACTGAATCATATCCAGAGATTCTGGACATCTTGATGAAATTTTTTCTTGGTATTGATATTTCCATTGAGAACACTGGAGAGATTTTTGGAGAGGACTGTTGGCTGTGACTGCCTGAGTTTTCGTGTGTGGATTTTGATCTCCCAGCATCTGTTGTCTGCTTCCATCGATTAAACTGGTCCTTATTTTTGTCAATGACATCAATTCTTGAAACTATCTGCCTCATGAAAAAAGGGCATCCAGGTGACGTCTATTTTGAATTGTAAGACTGGCTTGGACATGGCCATGGAAACATACTGGACTTTGCATCTTTGCAAGCCTCTGGAGCCAGCCTATAAGCATGTTAGGGTAAGGATATAGAAATTACTCTTATGATATGAAAATGGCTTGGGAAGTCCAGCTAGATAATACCCTAGTCAAGTCTTACATGTTATATATATGCAAAAACATTTAGGTTCATCTTTTACTTTAGTCATACTGAATTCTGGTTAGATAGATTATGGCGTAAATAGTCAAGTGTTTCAATACAGCATACCGAAAGGAAAAGGTAAATTAAAATTGGAAGACAAAGTAGAAAGGTAGGATGGCTAAAGGAACTGCTTAATAGAAAACATGGCAATATGACATTCTTTAAGGGATATTGTTTTCAGGAGAATGGGCAGTGCCGCAGTACAATGTGATAGCAGTTGGCATATTTTTGTTCATCTTGTACATGACTAAAATATAGAAAAAATGATGGATAGTTTTTACTTTAAAGATGCAACTTTGTAAGGAATTTAACCTTTATCATAATGTAAAGTTTGAATTACTAACATCTATGAGAAACACGCTGATATCATTTTAGATTACAACTTACCATTAATGAGAAATGCTCTGATATCATTTTAGATTACAACTTATGTGAAGGTAAATAAAAATAAGCCATCTAATTTAGCTTTCTTGTCCGGTTGTGCATGCAACTAATAAATGTATCATTCATGTTACCTTAGTTTGCACACAAAATGTTCATAGAATGATGGACAGATCCGCTAGTATCTTTTTTTTAACAGTCTTTAACGCTATGTTTTGTGTCATATTCATGCTGAAGTGTAAATGCATTGGAAACCAGCAGGGAGACTCTTGAACTTCAACGTTTACCAATTGATGTAAAGGTATTTTTAACTTGTTTTGGGCACTGGATATTCCATCTGTTCAGAAAGGTGTGAAACTTAACATTCATGCCCTCAGAGTTTGGAAGGCTCTATTTTCTTATTGAACAATGTCAAAGTATTCGATGAAATTATCATAAAGTGATAAAGTTATAAACATAACTTGGATGTGATTATAAGAGCAAGCTCACATAACAAATACATTGAGTTTTTTTCTTTAAAAGTTGCATCTGACATCAAAGAACTTGGAGTTACATCAGCTCCGCAATTGAGAGAATCTCATCCTACCAAAATAAAACTGAATTTGTATGCTTCAAATAATTGACAAAAGAAGATAGCGGAATGAGGAAATGACATTTTATGCTCATATCCAGCCTGCAATATTTCTTTTGTCTTCTTTACAGGTTGGGTATGAGCATAAAATATCATTTCCTCATTCTGTTGTCTTCTTTTGTCAATTATTTTGTAAGCACACATTCATTTTTTTTTTCTTTTGGTAGGATGAGATTCTTCCAATTGTGGAGCTGATGTAGCTCCAAGTTCTTTGATACAAGAAGCATTCTTTAAAGAAAAAAACTCAATGTATTTGTTATGTGAGCTTGTTCTTATAATCACATTCAAGTTACTATATGTTGCTTATTTTCTTTCAATCATGCAGATAAAGATAATAAGTTTGATGCTTTAGGTAAATATAATTGGCGACCCATCTTGTGAAAAGGGTGAAGGACAAACGAAGGAGGATTCTTGTATTGTTCCTTGTAAAAAGGCCTGCAATGTTGCTATTTCTCGCCATTTGGCAGGAGTTAAGAAAGAAACTGGCTACATTTTAGATGAAACAGATATGTCCAAAGTTGTTGACTCATGCTCCACCCGTTGTTTCAATGAATGTGAGATAGCTTCTTCTAACCACCTTCATGATTTCATATATTCCGCAAGATAAAAATTAACTTTACCTTAAAATTACAGATATTCTTAGAGATGCTTGATTGCTATTGTTTCCCTATGTTAGGATTGCCAATAGGGAATGCATTATACTCATTTTCTGCAAGTCTGGCCCATATTGATTGATCATATATTAATATAATCACATTCTTGCAAGTGGACAGGTTTAAAGTCAGGGAAGAGCATATCTTTTGTCTATATATATAGACCTCCTCGGTAAGCCTGGATGGGAGCATGCACACTTGATGGGCAGCCTCCCTTCTATCAATTTTGAATTTCTAATGGGGATAATGTTGAAGCAAGTTGCTCTGGACTTTAATGAAAGAAATACAATGTCTAAGCTGGCTACTAAAAGTATTTCAAGTGTTTTATGTACTGGTAACCACATTTGCGGTTGTGGTACAATCAACCTTATAGAGTAATCTATATTCCATCTTCTCTCTTGTGTAGTTTGGGTATAATTATGTACAATCTCTTCATCATATTGAAGTGATCACCATTATCTACTACAGATAAGAAAGAATCAATGAATGTAGTCAAGGGATAATGTCTCTCCGACTCTCTGTACATGAAATGTAAGTTCTTAAGAATGGATTTGTAGAATTACCTTGGATAGGGCCATTTAAAATATTATATGAAACAATGATTCGTATCTAGATCAACCTCTTTATGATTTATTGTTACATCAATGCAAGTTTGAAGTTTAACATTTATATTCTCACAAATTTACAACCTACTGTATCCAACATCTAAGTCCTTCCCACTATTCTTTTTATTATTTCATGCATCAAATCACTAATATAAATTTGTATCATTGTTTTTAATCTGTGCATCAATTCCTCACATGGGTTCAACACCACGTGATGAACCATGACTTTATTATTTGCCCCATCATTTATCTTTCCTCCTAGCAAACTCTAAAACTTCCAATCTTGAGCATGCAACTAGTTACCTGATAAAATCATAAAACACATCAAAATTCAGTTTTGATCATCATTTTCTAATTACACTTCAGTAGTTCTAACTGTGTTTTATGCAGAAGTTCATTACATCACAAAAAATAGAGAATAACAATTCATCACCAAGTTTTTTGGCAATAATTTTAAAAAACTCATTGGTGATACATAAGTGCAACCTCACACTAATGCAAATTCCATCAATTTACTTCCCAGCTGATGTGAACCAAGATAGCAATTGATTGTAGTTGTGGTGAGTTCAATAAAGTTATAAACTATTGGATGAGAATGGTTTTTGTTCAATCTGAGTCCCACAAAGGCATGATGGAGATTAGAAAGGATGTAACTAAGCAAAGGTTGATGGGAAATGTTGTTAATAGAGCAATTGTGAAGTTGAAAGTGGCAAAATAGAAATAATTTTACCAGATATTGGTAGATATCAAACAGACTAAAGTCTGTGCTGCGTGCTGATTTGCCCAAAGGTATGCCTTTGTTATCCTCTTTATAGCCTGGTAAATCTTGAGTTTTAGTTCACGTGTCTATCTTGATATAACAAGTCTTATAGGCCGTGGGTCAAAAGCTTTTGGCTCCAATCTTGGGCATTCTATTAGATCCTATACCATAGTGTTAAGCGCTAGGGTTTACAACCTTCCCTTTGTCTGGGACCTTCTCCTCTTTTCACAATCCCTTCACTGCAGCCACATTTTCATTGGATCTTTGTACATTTTCCTAACTAAATATGCACAAGGCATGGTTAAAAAATGCATTGTCAACTCCATGAAGTCATTATTTAGCTTAGAGAATGTAGGATATGCAGCAAAAGTGAACCGCATGCAATTTCATGCAACTCAAGTGTACTTATGCATTGGCTCAACATAAGCTCTTCTCATGTCACATAATTCCCTATCATGCACAACTTAGTGCCGAGAAGTATGTGTATGGATGAGAAACTTTGGCAAAATGGCTTCACACACATCTTTGCAAGCACCATTTCCAATAGCTTCATGTAACTTAGTGCAAGACAGCCATGTGCACACTCTTTTGTAACACCATGCAATAGGAGTTTGCACTCTAGGTTCAACAATATTGCCAACTCCTACATCAATGTTTCTACATTGTGCATGACTTGCATGCAGTCAACATATTCCTTTGCATCAATATGATCAATTCAACTCCATATGCATTTGACACTTGGTTGTGTCTACTCCACATGATTGTACTAGCTAACTGACACCATACGAATCCAACATTTGGCACAATCCTAGTGATGTGAGAAGCACACTATATGCACATGACACTTGTAAGCATATTGTGGAAGGGTTAGTTGACAACCCATTGTATAAATACATCTCATTGTACATCCTATAAGCTAGTCTTTTGACTAACAAGCCCATTCACATCATTTAGATTATTCTGGTTGTACTGTACGGTTTCTTTGGAAAACCTAATGGGTACATCTCCCTATCTAATCAAAAGAGCATACTTTCTTGCTAGATTCTCTATAATTATGTTTCACACCTTTGATGAATGTAGGACAATATTCCTCACCTATTTGTCATGTTGTCTTGCTTAAACTTGGCTACGGTATTATATAATAACACTTTTGCAACTTAAGCTTTCTTTTGGAAGTAAACCTACCTCCACTAGGTTAGTATAACTTTGTCTACATGTGAAGTTGTCATTTAATTCTTAGACTAAAATTGAATGGTATTAGAGCATAAAGTCGTGATCTCATGTTGCTTGTTGTCAGACACATTTGTCTAGGTTCTAGGCATTTCAATGCTCTTCTTTTCTTCACACGACTATCCATAAGTAGGATGTATATGGCAAAATAGCCCCCAAGAGTCGTGGCCTTTTGCCAACCTCTTTGGATGAAAATAATTGCATGTATGAGACTTAGCATCATCATCATTGATCCTAGTTGTTGCCACATATTTTAGAGTCCTAGGGGTTGACTTTTGACATCACCTTGACACAACTCCTTTGTGGCATAGAGCTACAATGTTCACCTTGACCATTGGCTACTCTTTTTTGAAGGAATCTTAATGCTAATCAACGACACACTTGCAAATGGTTAGTGACCATTGGTAGCATAATGTGCAAAAGGAACCTTTGGGAGTTCCAAGCTCCTTAGTTGAATAGTGGCATGCACAACAATCTAACACATACTTTCCAACTGTATGCTAGATAACACATAGTAAAGTATACTCATTGAGATCATTACACCCATGGCAATTCAACCATCAACTAATTGGTCACAAGATTGTTGAGAATTAAGGTGTCTTAACCTTTGCAAATACTCGATTTAATTATTTTGTTATTTGAAATTTTCTTCTAATTACACATCATTTTTAAATTGTACTTTATTTAATATTTGTGCTTTGCCTCAAATAGGGCATTAGATTTTGTGCGACATCTAATGCCACATGTTGGTACTTTATTAATTAGTTGTAAGTTGTCATAAGACAAGATTAGTAGATTTGGAGCACCCCTCTTTTGAAAGATTATATGAAAAATTATGACAATATCTTGTGGCAAATAAGAGCTAAAAATAGGGGGAATTACTTTGACAAATCTTGGTATTATGGCGTTCAGTGCTTATGTTGAATGGGTCAAATTGGAGATTCCAAGTGAACTAATGATTTACTATCTTAGTAGGTGCGAAGGAATCTTCATGGGTGACATTGGAAATAGTGTCCAAGGCAGATCCCACTTTTGGGGCTTTTTTGTAACATGGTTTTAAAAACTATATATATATGGTTTCCCAACTTGATCAATGGTCTATAAATTGGTATTTGAAGAAGGGGTTTGATAAGCAATTTGCAAATACAAAGAGTTGTTGGAATCTAACCAAAATTCTTTTAAGTTTATTATTGGTGAATACTTGAAGGAACACAAATAAACCACTGAGAGGGTGGGGGTGGGGGGTTGAAACAGTGGTAATTAAAATCTTATTTTCTAATCAATCAAACACAACTAACTAAGATGCAAAGAGATCAAAACACATACACAAGGAAAGCATACACATACAACACCAGGTATACAAGGGAAACCCATGGTGGGGAAAAACCTCGGTGATAAATGCTACTAGAGTCTATTGCTCTAATCCAGCCTCACTATAGAAACACTTTGGTTACAACTTTTATGAGCACCAATCCAAAGGAACACCAACCCTTGATCAGAGCACCCACTCAGATGAATTACAATTGAAGCACCTTGTTACAAATAAGATTTTGTTACTCTGATATATTTTGGACCTCTGCCTCTACCGCTTTCTCTCTGTTATGCTCTTCTTCTCTCTCTATTCTCTTCTTCTTCTCTCTTTGTTATGTTCTTCTCTTAGATATGCGTCCAAAACTCTGGGAAATCTCTATTCTCTATTCTTTGCACTTCTCTCCACTGCACTGCTACACAATAAACTGCCAAATCATATTTTGATAGTCTCTTCCTCTGGCACTTGAATCTTCTGCCATACTTGGATTAATTTCTCTTCTCGGGATGCACAAAAGATTTGATCTCTTTTACACCTACCTTGCAAACTGTTGGTTTTCTTCTTTTATTCAAGAAATCTCTTGTCATACATCTCAATTTACTTTTCTTGAGCCGTAAAAAGATTAGATCTTCCATCTACCTTGCATACAATTTGCCGCCAACATTAAATGCACTCTTTCCATCTTGAGATATTATTCTCTACGTTCAGATTACTATCTATAGCAGCTTCACCCGTTCATTATTTCTGATTACCTACCAACTAAAGATTACAAATCTCCTCAAGCCACTAACAAATTTGATAATGTCTCTGTTCTGTAGTCTGGCAGTCGTCAACATTAAATGCATCCTTTCTTTCATTTGTTTCCAAACTCTACGATAGGATTTGATCAGACATCCAACTAGTAATTTTAATATCTTTCACCTGTAACTGTGCCATGTTCATTCAATTCTACATCTCGCGAAAAAAGACATCTGACATATATATATATATATATATCTTTGATGTAGTACTAAACCACATACCAAAAGCTCAATAGATGAAAATAAATTCTTTTCAACAAGTAGCCTTCATGGTTAACACATCTGTGGGTCAACATGGTCAATGGTCCAATCAAACCATCATGAGAACTCCAACGCTTCTCCTTGGACACATGGAGTCGAGTCGCAACATCGCGACCTACTATCTGCTTACCTCAACAAACCTTGTGAGGCTACACTTTACTCATCTATTCTAGCTTCATGGGCCATGACATGACATGTGGCAGCCTCTCACCACATCGCAAGCTAAACTTCCACTGTTACCTCCAAGCCTTGAGGTTGTGACGTAACATCTTTTGTGATGGTCATGGTTAGATCACAACATCGCATCCTTTCTTGATAGCCTATGTTAACCGTTGCAAATCTGCGCCCAAGTACTTAATGTCATCTATAACAATCCATCGCAACTTCACAACCTTCCCTGGTTGTCTATCTTGATAGTTGTGATCTTGCACCTGAAGGTTTATGTTAAATTTGACATTTCCATCGCCACTTCACAACCTTCCCAGATGGTTTGACTTAATCGTTGCAATCTTGCACTGGACAAGTCATGTCATCTCGACGTGCGCTCCAAGTCGGACAACAAAAACATGTAAGCTATTGCTCACCTACAAACTATGTGTTAGGTTATATAAATAGCCGATAGCCAACCAATGTGGGATATATGGTATAGACCAATTCATGCACGCGATGGAGATCTACTTAATGCTTCTTTGTCTAAATGCAATCTGTAGGCTTTGTCCAATCTGCTTAAACCCCTCTCATCTGCTCAATGCCTTTTCTTGTCTGTGACAATCTGATCTGCACCAAGTTGACATCAATTGCAATCTAATGCCAACAATCTCCCCCTTTGACATTGATGTCAACAATGCTCATCTTCTCCCCCTTTGACAACAATGGCAAAGGGCACGCTTGCAAATTCAAACTTCCTTTCTCCCCCTGTGGAACACAAAATTTTGTTGTGTTGGCATACAAACCAATCTGCACCAAAGCTTACACATACAACAATAGATAATTTTGAATGGCATACAACCATGGCAAGTTACAAACTTGTATCTGGATCATCTCCCATGTTCATTACTTGTCTTCTCCGCTTACAATCTTTTTGTTGTCCACTTGAGCAACAATCTTCCCTTGAGGATCATATTCTCTATGCTCCATTTTCCTTGGAGTGCAATCCTGTTCAGGGATGTATGATTAAACAAAAACAATGAACTCCCCCTAACCAATACACTCTAACTATATCTTGTTCACTGATGCTTTGTCCTTTTGTGAAAGTGTTTGGAGACCATAATGTCTACATACCTGCCATCTTCTTTGTCTTAAAGCCATTTGACACTTTTTCATTCAATCCACAAAGTTGTATAGAGAGTTTTGAGCTTTATAAATGAGCTTTGTTGTAACACTTTTGTTTGCATTGAGTCATTTGCGACCATTTAACTTAGACAAAAACATTCTTTTTCTAGTGGACTTCTTGCAACCTCTTGTCAGCACATGCAACTGTACTCAAACCAATATATGCAACAATGCAACCACAACCAAATGCAATTTTAATGTAAGCCTAAGGATCAATCTATAACTGCACGCGTACACTGTCAAAACTTAATCACCACCAAAACTTGTGCAACTCAAACAACCATAACAAGCAGACAAAAATATTCTATTGACTCAACATCTACTATTATACATATAAACAATCACTATCCTCATCAAGGTTTTTGTCACTTAATGTCCTTACACTTATTCTTTTCAAAAAATGGGGTTAAAAGATATCTCCCCGCAAGGTTCTGCATCTCCTTAAGATCTAGGGGACATTGTTTGTGCATGGAGTGCACAGTGCATACTCATAATTTCACCCTTGTTCTGCTCATCATCTGAGTTATGTTTCCTTCTCTAGACTTGTTTGATTTCCTTCTTCTTCTCAATTGCAACTTCTTACACAAATTTGTTCAAGGGAGCAACATTTATCTTCGTTTTTTGTTTGACAACCTTTGTTCTACAATATTTTGTAATGTGACCAAAATTGTTGCAAGTCTGAAAAACTTATGACCATAAGCATTACACTTATAACAATAACTTGGAAAATGAGGAACATTCCAATTTCTGTGTTGAGAGTAGTTCCAAGTTGATCTTCTTGTAGCAGGAGGTTTTCTAGGTCTTCTTTCATGTCTTTGACTCTTGTAAAACCACTATCTTTGTGCTTGGTATTCTCTCTTGAGGCAGCCCTATCTTTTGATTCGTTCTTGTCTCTAGTCTTAGGAGCAGCAACATGATGATTTAAATCTATTTTCTTCTTGGGAGTTTCTTTTGCTGTAGAGATCTCTCCATGTTCATAACCTAGGCCATGATAGTCTTTATTTTTCTTTTGCCTGCTAAGTATATCATTTAATGCATTAGTGCTACTCTCACACTTCACCCTTAGTTTTAGATCTTCCTTGCATAACTCAAGATCTTTCCTTAGAGTTACCACTTCCTCTTCCAACTTTTGACACTTTTTTTTGTTTTGCATCTAACTTTGACTTCATTACTTCACAGATCCTCTTGGCTTCTTTCAGCTAAGTTGTTAACATCATGTTGTTTTGATTAGACACTTCAAGTTTATTGCTCAATATGTTTTGTTCTTTTGTGGCCAAATTCTTGTACTTGGTGTGCTCTTTCTTTAGTCTCTTGATTTCTTCAAGAGCACAAATTAACTCTCCTTCTAGATCAACTTGAGCATCATCTTCCTCTTCCTCATCATTGCCAAATGGGTCCAGACTTTCAGACTTGGTTTCTTGGTTGTTACTAAGGACCTCTTTAGCCATGAACAAGTTAATTTCTTTTCCATCTTCACTACAACTTTCATTTGCTCCAATTTCATTATTTGATACACCATTGTCAATGGTGTAGAGACTTCTATCCTCATGAAGATTCTCTCTTTTAGGATCATAAATATTTTTACCTTTAACCTTGTCACTTTTCTCATCACTATCTTCCTTCTCATAAGGACATTCAACATCAAAATGTCCTATTTTACCATAGTTAAAACACTTAAAGGGTAACTTACCTCTATATTTTCCGGATCCTTTCTTCAGCTTCTTCACAAAGTTTGCTTCAACAATGTTACGATCTTTTTCATCAACACTTGTAGTAACTTCCTTTCCTTTCCTTCTTTGTGTTGATGGCAACATTTCTCTTTGATGATTCAACACCTACCATCCTCATCTCATATGCTGATAACGAACCAAATAGTTCATCCATGGAGAATTTTTTCAAGTCATTCGCTTCTTCTATTATACAGACCTTTGTGTCATATTTTGTTGTGAGTGATCTCAACACTTTCTTGATTATAACCTCATTTGCAACATGTTCACCAAGTCCTCTTACAACATTTACTATTTCATCCACCCTCTATAGGTAATTAACAATCTTTTCATCTTCTTTCATCTTCAATCCTTCAAACTGTGCTCTGAGATTTTGTAGTTTGGCCTCCTTCACCTTCACATCTCCTCCATATATTCTTTGCAAATTGTCCCACATTTCCTTTGCAAACTTACCACACGGGTTTCACTTAGTGAACCTGGGTTATAGCACGTGCATTCATGGCATACTAAAGAATCCCCCTATTTTCAAAAAATATTGCCCTAGTCTTGTTTTTTGTCACCCCCTCCCAATATATAGCCCAAATTTAAAACCCCCCTATTTTCACCAAATAATGCATTTTTTCATAGTCCGAATTAAAAACCCCCCTATTTTTACCAGATAGGCAATATATTATTCTTAATTTTCAGGATATTAAACCCCCCAATATGATTGCATGTGATATAATATTGCCTAGCTAGTGAGGCCCGTGTGAAACTTACAGTGCATGACTTTAACAAATTCTGTATCAGTCAACATGTTTGGATTTTGTATTGTACTCATATTCCTTTTTAGCATCAAGGTCAGTAGGAGGAATTGGGGGAACGCTATGTCCATTTTTGACTAACATCCAAACATCACAACCTAAGGAGAACAAATAGTTTTCCATTCTTCTACTCCAAAAGGCATAGTTAGTGCCATCAAACATTGACACTTTAATAGATGAGGATTCATTCCTAGCCATTGTGTTCACAAACCAGAATCTACCCAAGTTGGAGAAAGCTTATCTAATAGGGAACCTAGTGCTCTGATACCAATTGAAGGAACACAAACCACTAACTATTAGCCTAGCTCTACATGGTCCCGAGGGCTAACGAAGGGTTTAAGGGGATCCTGGAGTGTTTTGGCCTAGTCATTTCCAGTTTGGGCCAAAACGGAGTTGATTTACTTAGTTTCAGGCATACTTACTATTTTTAGTAAGTCAACAGGACACAACGGAGGCTAGTTTTGGTGATTGGATTCGATACTCCTCAGGACCATGTAGAGCTAGAGATAAATCCTATATTTTGTATGGGGATGTGTGAAAATCAAAGGGGCACCCAAGGGAGACATAAGGTGATTGGATTTGATACTTTTATATTTTGTATGGGGATGTGTGAAAATCAAAGGGGTACCCAAGGGAGACATAAGCTGATTTGATAGCTTCCTTTTATTCTTTCTCCAAGGGTTGACCCAACTCACTTGAGCATCAATCAAACACAACTAACTAAAATGTAGAGAGATCAAAACACATACACAAGGAAATAATACACATATAACACCAGGTATATGAGGAAAACCCACAGTGGGAAAAATCCTCTATGAGAAATGCTGCTAGAGTCTACTGCTATAATCCAGCCTCATAATAGAAACACTTTGCTTACAAATTTTATGGGCACCAACCCAAAGGAGCACCAACCCCTGATTTGGGCACCCACTCAAATGAATTACAATAAATTTCAATTACAATTGAAGCACCTTGTTACAAATGAGATTTTGTAACTCTGATATATTCTGGACCTCTGCCTCTGCTTCTCTCTCTTTGTTCTACTCTTCTTTTCTCTCCGTTATTCTCTTCTTCTCTCTTTGTTATGCTCTTCTTCTCTCTCTATTTTGTTCTTCTTCTCTCTCTATTTTGTTCTTCTCTCAGATATGTGTCCAAAGCTCTGTGTAATCTCTACTCTCTATTCTCTGCACTTCTATCCACTACACTGCTACACAATAAACTGCCAAATCATGTTTTGATAGTCTCTTCCTCTAGCACTTGAATCTCCCGCCATACCTGGAATAATTTCTCTTCTTAGGATACATGAAAGATTTGATCTCTTTTACACCTACCTTGCAGACTGTTGGTTTTCTTCTTTGACTCAAGAAATCTCTTGTCATACATCTTAATTTAGTTTTCTTGAGCTGCAAAAAGATTAGGTCTTCCATCTACCTTGTAGACAATTTTCCACCAACATTAAATGCAGCCTTCCCATCTTGAGATATAATTCTCTACATTCAAATTACTAATTGTAGCAGCTTCTTCACCTATTCATTATTTCTGATTACCTGTTGACTGAAGATTACAAATCTCCTCACGCCACTAACATATTTGATCTTGTTTCTGTTTTGTAGTTTGGCAGTCGTTGACATTAAATACATCCATTCTTTCATTTGTTTCCAAACTTTGCGATAGGATTTGATTAGACATCCAACTACTAATTTTAGTAGTTTCACCTCCAAGTGTGCCATGTTCATTCAATTCTGCATCTTGTGGGAAAAGCTAATCGACCTAAATTTATCTAAAAAGCATCTCTTTAATGCAATACTAAGCCACATCACCAAAATATCGATAGATGAAAATAAATTCTTTTTGACAATTGGCCTTCATGGTTAACATGTCTCAACCGTCCAATCAGACTATCGTGAGGACTTCAACGCTTCTCCTTGGACATGTGGAGTCGAGTCACAACATCACGACCTACTATCTGCTTGCCTCACCAAACCTTGTGAGGTTATGCTTTAGTCATCTCTTCTAGCTCCGTGGGCCTTGACACGACACATGGCAGCCTCTCGTCACATCACAGGCTAAACTTCCATTGTTACCTCCAAGTCGTGAGGTTGCTACATAACTTCTGTGACGATCATGGTTAGATTGCAACATCGCATCCTTTCTTGACAGCCTATGTTAATTGTTGCAAACCTATGCCCAAGCACTTAATGTCATCCATAACAGTCCATCAGAACTTCACAGACTTCTTTGGTGGTCTATCTTGATAGTTGTGATCTTGCACCTAACAATTTATGTTAACTTTCACGGTTCCATCGCCACTTTGCAACCTTCCTTGATGGTTTGACTTAACCATTGCGATCTTGCACTGGACAAGTCATGTCACTTCGACACACGCTCCAAGTCGGGCAACAAAAACACGTGACCTATTGCTCACCTACAAACTGTGTCGAACTATATAAATAGTCGATGGCTCTGCCGCACAACCAATGTGGGATATATGGTATAGACCAATCCATGCACCTGATGGAGATCAACTTAATGCCTCTCTATCTAAATGCAATCTGCATGCTTTGTCCAATCTGCTCAATGGATTTTCTTCTTTGTGACAATCAGATCTGCACCAAGTTGACATCAATGACAATCCAATGCCAACAATACTCATATAAAGATTTGCATTACAAGTGTATTGTAATTCTCTTTAGAATTGAGAACATATTGTGCATATTTTGGAGTGTGGGATTTCTCTCCTAAAAGGATTTTCCCCACATAAATCATTCTATCATTGTATTATTTTTTTATCTATTTAAGATTCTATTTTTCCATTTTTTGTAATAATTTTGGATTATAATTATGTTTATTGTACATCATGCCCTTCAAGATTAGCATTGAAAGTTGTTTTTGCATACCATGTTTCCTTACAAGTCTTGACCTTCAACAATGTTGAAGTTAGACAATTGAACAAGCTACCAACTTTGTACTTTTTAACTACATGCCCACTTTTGTCCCTCACACACCAAATCCTCAACATTCACATTGGTAAGGATGACACATAAATATTTTTGATGGACGATTCACACAAGCCACAACATCCACAACAATGAGCAAGAACATTCAACAATTCTTTAGGTGCTTCTCCTTTGTCAATATCATGCTAACTTCACATCATCTGCACACTAGCCTTTTGACATTGGAATGAAGAAGGATACCTTCTACATCTCCACATTTGCAGTAGGGTTGTCCATGTCCACATCAAAAGCTTGCATTTCTTATTGAGACTAGAAGAATGTGGAGCCCTTGTAGCTTTACTTTAATGGCCAAGCTCTTAGTTTGAATACACTAGACTTGTGTTGTGATAGAAATTGACCATATTAAAGCACTTCTTAATAGTTTAGAATAGTGTAGAATGGAAATTTGCACAACACACTTTAGCAATGCATGCCAATGAGAAATTTATTCAGTGAGCAACATTTTTGTTGGATCACAAGAATTCTAACACTATGCACTACATTGCATTCTAGCTCTTGCATAAAAATATCAACTTCTCTCAACAAGGTTGTATGGGTTGAATGACATCTTGTCCTTTTTAGCATTAGAGCACACAAGAAAGCATGCATAATCAAGACTAAAATTCAAACAATAATTACACCATCACACTTTAGATCTTTAGTGGTTCTTGGATAGAAGTATGACAACTGTAGATCTTAATTAGTTCCTACATTTTGTTGAATCTTTATGGCTTCACATCTGCAAGTTATCAACTTAGGCATGCACATTACCAAGCCATGCTTTGCATGCAATTCCTCCCACTTTTTATGTTGGCACCTTTGTGTATCTTTCTAGTGCAATGAAGACACCTCTCTACAAGACATGGTGAATTGATTTGGACACAATAAAAATATAGTTCAATACAATAGTAGTTTTTTCATATTAACATCAACTAATTATTTTTACCATGCATCAAACATAATGGAGACCATTTCTCTAGAAGAAATGGTGAATGATCTATGTAATATTCCATGTAACTTGAGATCTTGTTCATTGGCTCAACATAAGTTTATCTCAAATTATAACCTTCCTTGATCAAAAAATATAATGCCAAGATACTCTATGCATGGATGACACTTTGGTAAAATGGGTTCATGGACATTTATTAAAGTAGCATTTCCAATAGCTTTATGCAACTCATTAGAAGACAACTATGTACACACTCCAGAAACACCACAAAATAGGAGTTTGTACTTTAGCTTCAACAATAACATTGCTAGCTCCCACATCAACTTTCCCTCATTAACATTGTTAGCTCCCACATCAACTTTCCCTCATTGTGCATGGCTTGCAAATGGGTAACACATGCATTGCACCCACACCAATATGATTAGATCGACTCTATTTGCATCTTACAGTCGAACATGTCTACTACACATGATTGTGCTAGCCAATTGGTACCATACAAATTATACAACATTTGGCAAGACCTTGGCCAAATGGGAAGTAAACTTTACATGCATGGCACTTGCTGGTATATTGTGGAAGGCTTTAGTTAACAATCCATTGTATACATACATCTCATTAGACATTTCTATAAACTAGTCATCCAACTTGCAAGCCAAATCACATCATTTGACCTAGTCTAGTTGTAATGTAGGGTTTCTATGGAAAATCAAATAGGTACATCTCCTTGTTCGATTGCAATAGCCCATTCTTCTACTAGATTCTCTATAATTATGTATCACATTGCTTTGATGAATACATGACACAAATTCTCACACATTTATCATTTCTTTGTATTACCCTAGCCATGGAATTGTATAATAATGCTTTCACAACTTAAGGTTTCCTATGGAAATAATTCTACCTCCATTGGCTTAGCTATAGTTTTGTCTACATGCAAATTTGACCATTGGCTCTTAGATTATAACTAGATTAAAAAAAAATAAACAAGTCTCCCTCATTAGTTATCCTAACATTTATTTACATTAGAGATTTCGACAATGCAATATTTTTAATTACTATATCATTGACTATTTTGTCTTAGTTGCCATTGTTGTAGAGTCCAAAGCCACTAGTCCTCACCTAGTCATTCTTCTAGTTGTCCTATCCAAGTGTTTTCATGGAAAATATATTTCATTTTGCATACAAAAAGATGTTAAGTTGCATGAGAAAACCATCCATAAATGTTGACATTTAGAATATAAAGATTTACAACAACAAAATAATTTTGTGGGTGTTGGTGTTTAAAATTGTAGGTTCTCGAATCCCTAAAGCTAGGCGTTTTTGAGGGATGGGTGTCAAACTTAGAATCTAGACTTATGATCAAGTAGGGACAACAATGGACCAATTTACTAAGGTGGATAATGCCTCCTTTGGCTCAAGGATTTGCTAGGACAAGAGGGTATTCCTTGAGGTGTTGTACTAAAAATAAAAATAGGTAATGAAAACTAACCTTGAAACAAACAATACTCATTACATAGAACAATCTAGTTTGACAACACAAGGGCTCTCCACCTCCATGAAGTAAATAAACAACATGTAAAGAGTTTTAAGATGTTACTTTGGTAACCCCTAATGATATTATATAAATTTATAAATGGAACTACTAGTAATAAGAACAACATAGTAATATAGAGAAGATTGATTTTATGTGTTCTACATGTGTTGGTGAGATGTGAGGTTGAGAAAAAAAAAACATAGGTACCTTTATCCACCCGGGGGTAGTAGAATCCTCGGTTTTATGATCCAAAGGGGAATACCTAATAAAACCAACTTTATAATACATTAATGGAGGCAACGAAAAGGACTATACCTCTAGATTCCATACATAAACTAGACTTTATGCATTGAAATAAGCAAGTAAATGAAATCACATGACATCTAGTTGAATCTATCTTAGCTATCCACAAATAAAACTACACATTCCTTGTGTTTCTTTCATAAGACGCCTTGCAAAAAATCTTTACAAGGGATTTTACAACTTTCTAGTTGACAAGCTAACCAAAATGACACTTGAATAAGAAGATATGGTTAAGATCAATAAGTTCATAAAAAATGCATACACTACTCATGAAGACATTAAAAAGATGTGAAATATATACATTTAAAATTTTACTTTTAGATTTGCAATATGACATTACACTCTTTGAGAAGAAAACTTTAAAAAATACAAAAACGATCTAAACTTGTTGCTGGAAAGAAACTATAATGTTCTATAACATCTCTTTTGTTTCAATTCTACAATTTTTCTCTCCTATTTACTTTGTTGAGAAACTTGGTATTAATATCTTTCCATAGCACCAAAAAATATTGGAGGGAGAACTAGGGTTGTTTGCAATTGCACATGCCACCCATGCCTTCTTACATCTTCTCCACATGACCATACACTTGTAAGAGAGGGATTTCAACACTAAAGAAAATATAACTTCAAATGGAAAAACCCTCAATTACCTCAAATGATACAAACTTAATTACCATTCTCAATATAAAGTAATTGAAAAGTATAATAGGATGCTTATTTATGCTAAAGATACAACTTTGTAACTAAATGCTAATAACAAGAAACAAAAAATGTTGAATTATGAATAAATGAGAATCCAAAGTCTATAAAATGCAAAAGTATCGATAAAGGAGAGACTGATACAAATGGAGAGTCTCTTAGCATAAAAAACTCATACAATACTACAACACCCCCACATTGTCTTCCTGACATAATTGGCTGAAAACTTCCTCTAATGTTTGCTTCTAGTTACTAGGATGTCTTAACATACAAATAGTGTAAGACAAGAAAAATGTTGGGGGGGAGGGGGTTGTTCAGGGGCTTGGCTCAATTAAACCCCAGTTTCAGTCTTTTGACCTCCATAGACAACTAGATTGGATTGGATAAAAAAATAAAATGAACGATTTCTTTTAAGTCCTAGTCATATAAGGAACTTAAAATAAAGATACAATATTAAACAAAGATATGGTACCAACCTTGATCTATAGGGAAAGCCACCATTAGAGTCAATAGATTTTGGTAAATGATAAAATATATAATAGAATTTTAGGATTAATATTCTACTTTTGTTGAAGAATAAACTAATGAAAGAGAGTGTAATTAATAGCCTTTGCCTTCCTCTCTTGAGATACACAATGGATTTTGCAATAAGAACTAGCTAAGGAATCTTGGGCTATTGCCAACACTAATAGATAGCAATAGCTTGAATATGTGTAGCGAGAAAACCTAGTTTAATTGATTTTGTTTTGATAGTTTCCTTATCCAAAGAATTCGAGTTTTTATTGCTTGCAAGAATGCAAATTTTTTGCATGGAATGGGAAAGAGAGGATTTTTTCTTCGCCAAGTGGGTGGGAAGAGCCATTAGTTTTTGTTCGAGCATTATGACACGTCATGAGAAAGCCACACAAAATATACATTTTTTAATCTAAAAAAAATTGAACATGCTAGCACATTGCATAGACATTTGTATGTAGCACCATCGTCCAGAGGAGTTCTATTGATTTTCAAATCACAACTGATAGCACTGCATTTTTATCTATTGTAGAATCGAAAACTTCAAAATCAAGATATAATATTTATCAAAAATATCAAAATCAAAGTAGAGGCAATGCATAAGTGTGAAATTTTAGTTGTATACAATTTTCAACACTACATTTTGTCCATGCTTTAGCAAGCTGATTACCCCAAAGGAATCAATAGTGCTAAAGTGGAAAATAAATTTTTACAAAATTATTTGTTTTAAAAAACTATATTGTAGATGACGTAGAAGTTGGGAAAGCGTATTGACGATGCCCCTCATATTTGAGTTTAGAAATAATCCACAACATTTGACATGAAATCTTGTAAGATTATGATTAATTAGGAAAATCATCCTACAAAAATTGAATATGCAATCATAAGAAACTACCATGGACAAAAGAATGTGAAATAATTTATTTCAAAAGATATTTGCCCCCTCATGTTTTGTCACCTTTGATGAGGGTGAAAACATGAAGGTTAATTCACCTATATTCAAAATTGCTTCACGATAGAGCACAAATTTACTTTTTATTATGCTTCAAGATAGAGCAAAAAATTGACTTTTTATTATTCACCAAGGATATTTTCATGGAGCCTAGAGCGAGTTTCCAACGAAAATGCCTTCCAAACATTATTTTTGGGAACCCAAGATCAATGAGCTCAACACAAGGGTCAAGGAGGGTGAGCTACCAAATGAAATATGCACAACGTTTTCCAAATTTAGTCAAATTTTGCTAGTTTTTAAGACGTGGGCCCCATGATGCATGTTGGTGTCTAAAATGCATGCTAGCATATGATCAATGCACATGTGACCGATATTTGCACAACCATCCAATCAAAATGCTAAGATTTGGGGGACATATTATCGTTCATGGAGAGCACTGACATCCAATAGGGGTGCTAGCATCATAGAAAATTTGAAAAATTTAATATTTTTGAGAATGCTAGCATTCTTTAAAGAATGTTCAATACAAGGATGTGTAACAACCGCCCCTTGCTTGCTACTAATTTTTTTTTAAGTACCAACTTAATCGACACAACTTCTCATTCCAACTAAGAAGTGTCGACTTCATAACTAATTCAATCACCATAGTGGTGACAACTCTATCCCACCACTTATGCTTGCACTCAAAGGTGGTAAGATGTTGAGGTTAGGATTCCCATTAGACCTAGACCTAAGCCTTGAGGGTTCATTCCCAATGACCTTGCCTACATATCCCTTCGAAGGAAGTTAGAGGCTTCGTAGTTCACCCTTGAAGTTTAGAGGGAGTTCATTCTCTCCTCTCATATGAGATCTTGACCTCTCTTCAAACAAGGACTATTTATTAAAAAGTAGCCCAACAATAATAAAGAAATATCTAATTGCAATCAAATAGTGCACATACATACACAATTAGACCAAGGGTCATACCCTTGCAAAATTCCCAATTCCATAAAGAGTTACTTGAACACACTTCCCATTAATACATGGTGACTATCTCATACACATCACACACACAATGTCTAGCTCTACCTTACGTCACATATACACAATGACTAGCTTTGGCAATATGTCACATATTCATAGGGACTTAAATTCAACTTACACCATTCATATAAAGTGACTAGCTTTAGTAGGCTTCACATACCTAGTGATTAGCATATACACAATGAGGGACTAACATACCCATAATGGCTATGTACCACTTTCCCATAGTGCATCCCAAATAAAAAGAATGTTGATGCACTACGCACTACACTGCGAGACACATTATTTTGCATGGTTTTCTACACCACAAGCAAGTGATTTTAGGATTCAATGTATCTCATACTACACCAAGTGAACGTCCTCATCCTAAAAAAGTCAAGTATAACACTTCCACATGAATATATACCCAAATTATATAAGGTTTGGTCCAATTATTACCTACCTATTATTCATTAGAAATTCTCTTCTTTGCAGTCCATCAGACGACTAAGAAACAAGAACATCCATCGCTGACATGAAACTGGCCCTAAGGCCTACATGTTCCTTTCATAATCTATCCAATATTCTAGATCAATGTGGGGTATCCCTCACTTGCATGCAATTGGTGGTATCCATTTGCTAACTAGGTGGTACAACCGATAGTCTACCAACATAGTACGCTCCTTGACTACTGCCAATCTTGAGTAGATAAGCTTATCTTAAGTGAGTCATAGGATTTATCCTTTGGTGATCACCTCTAATAGAGAGAACTATTCTACATGTTAGAGGAATATAATCCTTTACCTATTCCCTTGTAGGGTCTGAACTCCATTCGTTGTCATAAAAGTCAACACCTGTACTTAGTTTAGCATTGTAACTAGAAGAGAGGTTCCTAATTCAAAACAAGTAGATCATAATCAAGATGAGATCTAGGAGTATGTTCACAAATCTTATAGGTCTAGGATTAAATTTCACATGGATCCAACATAAGATGGCCTCTACTCAATAGATATGCAAACTGACCATAAGGTGGTCTGCCTTTTCACTTTATTGACTCGTCATTCAAAAGCACGATATATATTAAATATGAGATAAGGATTTCTTAACTCTTTCATAATCTATTAATGCTTTCTCGGCCTCATCTAAAGCCTACTATTGAGGAAAGGTCAACAAGTTAGGAACAACCTTGAACCTTGGAGTTATGCCCCGTAGACCCTACCCTTACGTTGAGGTCATAGGGGAATCCTTCACCCAAGGATCACCTACATTCTCACTTCCAAATGAGTCAAAGTCACACATAGTTATCCTAAAATTTTTCTCTCAAGGGATTCTTATGCACATGTCCCCGTAACCAAGGTTTTGCTATTTAATAACACATGACAATAGTTGGGGAATCATAACTAGTTCATACTTTACAACCCATACTATAAAACTTCCCTTTTAGGATATCAAGGATTTGACTCAAAGTCCTTCCATTATTATTCATAAACCAACTTGAATGTCCCGTGGTTTGTTTTATCAACCTAGGGGATAACCTCATCACTAAACCTAGAATTTCCTTGGTTCCCACAACTCATAGGAAAACAATTCCATTTTGTTGGTGTAATTAATTATTCATCTTGGATATAATTACACTTTACTTAAGTTTACTTAGGTACATGCACAACATTGTAGTTTGGGTATGAGACACTTGGGTGTTTGTGCCACATTGGGATAGTGTGTTGTAGGAGAAATTCCACCCTTTGTGGTCTTATCTTGCTGTTACATTCCACCTTCGATGGGTGATCCACCTCATGTGAAATATTATATTGTTTCTCCTACCTACCACACCTATTTCATACCTACCCTTGTTTCTTATTGAGCCACATGTCATGTTTGTGTGCTCACATATCCATATAGCCTTGCCTATATAAGCACACTCATATTCATTGTATGAAACGATTGATTGATTGATGATCCAGTTGATCAGTATTTTCATCTTGATAGAATATAGTTTATTCCTATCAACATTTTGTTCTCTCTTATTTGTGCTTTCCATTGCCTCTTGATCTTGGCAAAATCTCACATGGTATCAGAGCCATTGGAGTGCCATTGGTTTGCCAATTGAGAGAAATTTGGCGTTTTCCATTTTGGAGCTTTCTATTGCAAGTTATTATTGGATCTTATTGGGTCAAATATGAGGTCACCATTGGATTGAAGATGTTTGAGAAAGTTAGAATCGCCTTTTGTTTCGTCCAAATCTGACATCCAAGGCCAAATCTAGACTTGTTTGAAGGTGGAGAGTGGTGACTTGTCCCGACAGCGATATGCAATTTTGGAGCATATTATGCCAAATCTGTCATTGCTATTGTGCTCAGAACGCCCAAAAACCCCAAGATCGCCTGTCAATTCGTCCAAATCGGAGCTCATCATTTTGAGTTGGAAAATTCCCCCCCCTCCTGACCATACAAACGTTGCAAGTACGATTTAATTAAAAAATAAAAAAATAAAATATATTTTTATCTTTTTGCATTTTTTTCGCAATTTAATTTTTAATTAAAGTCATTTAAAAAAAAATCCGAATTAAATCCCGCAGGGACAACCTGCGGCCCACTGTGTACATGCGAGTGACGCAAGTCCTGCGGTCCCAGCAGTGTACCTATGGAGGGGCCCGCAGGCCCTATTTTTTTTTAATTAAAAAACTTTTTTTAATTTTATGTTTAAAAAAAAATTAAATAGTTTCTTTTTAATAAATTTTTATTAAAGTTTTTTTAATTTGAAAAAAAAATAAAAAAAAAATGATTGTATTTTTTCTTTATTTAATAAAGTTTTTTTTTTTCAAATATTCAAAAATTAAAAATTAAAAAAAAATCACTTACGCCTTTTTTTTCAATTTTTTCTTTATTAGTTTTTAATAAAGTTTTTTTTTGGGGCATTTTAATAAATTGTTTTATTAAACTTTTAATTAAGTTTTTAAAAACAAAAATATCATGGAATAAGTAAAAATGGGAACACTATTTTTTTCTTGTCTACCATACTTGTCTTGTAGCACTTCCAATCAGCAGCTAGGGGGGGCTATTGCTCCTATTTTTTTCTTGGCGACATCCCAATTAGAGGCATCTTCATTTGTAGTATTCTATAGGGCTTCTTTGGTGGCATCATCTTCATGTTTCCATATTTGCATGCTCTTGCATGAGCAATGTTGTACTCGCACTATCATAAAGTGTCACACCTCTTTGTATCTTGTATTTGATGTAATCCTCTTGTACACGTAGATTAGGAATATCCTTGTGAGACTTGGTGCATGACTCCAGTTGAGACGTAGATTGTACACATTTGTGCATGGCTATCGTGAGACTTTGATTGTACCAGTATTTCTACCATTTACGAGTATCCAGATGATGCTCAAAGCAAGTTGTCTCCATGCCTGATCTTCATTTTGTTGCAGCCAGTGATTCATCGTCATCGACATTGGTACCTAATTTGTCACACTTTGACATTATTGGTGCAACATTGGCTCTCTTTCTTCCTAATGGGAAGGTATTTTGGTCAACATCATTGGACCATCTTTGCAGGACATTTTACATTGGGGGGGGGGGGGGGCTTCATGGTCTCTTCTTCTCTCTTGTTCATCATTGAAAGCATTGTGTGCTTTCATCATCTCTCTTTTAGTGGGGAGTTTTTTCCCATGTGTTTTTTCTCTCTCTCCCCGCTTTATGGGACATTGCATTTGTGTTTGTACATGGGTACCTAACATGGCCTCGTAGCCGAGACTCATCTTGCATTGCTTAGTTGCATTGTAGACTTAAGTGCATTCCCCTAAGTTGCACTTAAGGGGGGGTGTTGGTGTAATTAATTATTCATCTTGGATATAATTACACTTTACTTAAGTTTACTTAGGTACATGCACAACATTTTAGTTTGGGTATGAGACACTTGGGTGTTTGTGCCACATTGGGATAGTGTGTTGTAGAAGAAATTCCACCTTTTGTGGTCTTATCTTGCTGTTACATTCCACCTTCAGTGGGTGATCCACCTCATGTGAAATATTATATTGTTTCTCCTACCTACCACACCTATTTCATACCTACCCTTGTTTCTTATTGAGCCACATGTCATGTTTGTGTGCTCACATATCCATATAGCCTTGCCTATATAAGCACACTCATATTCATTGTATGAAACGATTGATTGATTGATGATCCAGTTGATCAATATTTTCATCTTGATAGAATATAGTTTATTCCTATCAACATTTTGTTCTCTCTTATTTGTGCTTTCCATTGCCTCTTGATCTTGGCAAAATCTCACACATTTGAAGTACATATAATATGTTTTATATTAAGGCTATCATATATCCCATTATACAAGTACACAACTATTTAGAGTTTCCCACAAGGAATGTAATGCTACATTATTGATGCTAACACATATGATAATTATTTTATCACCCTACATTGATGCTACAATAATAGGGGCTATATATATCTAACTTAGCTTACTATACTCACTACCAAAGCAATCTTATCAAATAAAATTCAAGTTCATCATTGCTCAAATAGAATTCTTTCTTCTTCATTTTTATTTCAATTCTCAACTATTAATAATGCTCAACAATGAGTAGGGAACGCTGACCCTATTCCTAGTTTAGCGAGTATACTCAATGACACTACAATCCAAGGGTATTAAGATCTCAAATCAATCTCTCCACCATTCTTATTCCTAATTTAATATAAACATCCCAAATTATCCTATAGTTCATCTCCTTGACACAACAATTAGATTGATTACTTAACATTAATTTCTCTTTGTTTGGTCCAACCATGCTTATCATTGAATTAGGTAGCTACATTGTAGTGGATACATAATGTGAATACCCATTTTATAATCATAGTTGACACATACCAAAATTATATTGTAACACACAACCATGTGGGGTTTATGCAATATGATGGGGTTGGGTTCCCTTTTTGATCTAATTAATCATACTTAGGTATGAGATTGCTTAGGCAATCTTCATTCCATATAAGGATAGGAAATTAATAAATTATAGAAGTCCATATAAGGTAGTATTGATATATCGTTACCATCCTTTCATAATAGCAAAGCCTTTATAAATCTCCCAATTAGGTTCCACTATGGCATGTCATAATGATATTAGGTGCATATTATATTATAGAATTTCATAGGGTTGAATAGTTTTAGCACACTAAAAAGAATGATCCATTTATGTTAAAAAATGTATATAATGATAGATCCTCCTCTAATTTAGAAGTTTAGTTAAACATCTTTAAACAATTATTGTTTCATCCATATTTTACTGCAAGGCTCACATAATTAACTTAGAGAGCTACATTATTTATATTATAGGTCTTACAACATAGGTGTATCTTTGCCTTAGCCATGATTCCTACACAAACTTACCATCATCCAACACATCATAGTACCCTTTACATAGTTCCCTGATAGTTCCCCTATCAAGGTTATTGTACTTAAGAGGTCAATAAACATCATATAGTCAAGTAAAGCTATTATCCATTAGTTTTCTCACCAAACAATTAAGGGTATTGTCGACCCTTTTATGTCAACCCTCCCCCCAAAGATAACCAATTTGAGAAATCAGGATTTGCATAACCTGCGTGTTATGTGCACATGGTTGGAAAAGTGCAGTTGGGGACTTTTCATCTATTCAAGGCTCCAAGTTCTATTTTTGTGTTGATCATTTGCGGTGGTTAAATCATTTAAGGATCACCGGTTGAAGGGTCCAAGGTCCATGGCGGGACCAACCCTTTTCACCCGCTATTGGTTGGCGAAGTTCCTTGTTATCGATTTGTCGCATAAAACATGAACACTTCCACTTTTGTTCCCTGTTCCGATCTTCCATTTTCGCATGACAACGTGATAAGCGATGGTGAGGGGGGATGAGGTTTTTGGCGAGGGTTTCCTTATCGCTTATTGTGTAGTCGGGAATTTTCATTGTTCCACTTTTGCGCAACTGCGTGATCCTATCGGAAGAAACAACAATCAGTTTGTTATCTCGCAAGGCCAACAAAGACGAAAGAAGGATGTCGTGGGATAAGAAAATGACAACATGAAGGGTTTCCCTTCCCCTTATCCTGCAAGGTGAATAGAGGTATTCAGATGACCGTGCGAGGTAAGAATGTAACAGTGATATACGAGTGACCTTGGCCCACCACGTGGCATGCGTGCAACCATGAATTTTCACTTAAGAGGCTGATCAAGGGCCATGTTTTAATCTTCTTCTGAGCCTTTTGGAGGGCTATGTGGAGAGATCTCGCATGACCATCTTCGCGCGAATCTCTTAGATTGATGACCATTTTAAAAACCCACAGTGAACATTAGCATTTAAACCTTTGTGCAAGGTGGTTATCGAATCGATGGTTGAGGTCCTTTTTTTGCTCAGTTGGCGTTTGCTTTTGGATCAGATTTCGTCCAACCACCAAATTTATTTGCCATAACTCGAGACATGACTTCTGCAGGCCTTTTTAGATGCTACCCATGCCTCTTCAAGGCATTGTGAAGACTTTTGTGCCCTGCAGGTGCATTTTCACGAAGATTTTCCTCCTTCTGCGCAGGGATTTTGTTTCTTCCCAAGTGGGGAAGATATTTTCAAAGCTATCCTTGCACACAATTAGATCAGATTGTTCGATTTGATCTCCCTTTCCTATCTGATATTTTGTAACCTAACTCTGGCTAGGGTTAGGGTTTCTTAACCGTAACCATCTGAGTTATTCCTGAACTATAAAGGCAAATCTGTAACATTTGTACATGAACTTTTTCTTTTCTTCTACAAAAAACTTATGTTTCTCTGCACTTGTAAAAATATGCTTTGCCCTTGCATGGATAGATTTCACTTGTTTTGCCTTCATTCAGTTTTCTCAACTTGTGTAATTTTTTTAATCTTTTTGTCTAAATGCATTTTAATTTGTTTCCTTAGTATAGGTGAGTGTGTTGGTCCCTTTTGGATATCATCTGTGAACTGGATCAGTTCCTCCTGCTATCTTGCGAATTCCAACCTTCACTCTGCATTTTGGAAGCTAATTCGGATAGAATCTTGTGTATGTCTTGGGTGGTTTTATTTGTATTTTGTGCAATCATAGGTAGGGAGATCACATTTCAGTCTAGATGCAAACCTTTTTCCCCCTTTCAAGCATCCATTCTTTCTCCCTTTTCCCTGTCAGAATCAATAGATTAGGATTTATCAGTGTTGGGTTGGTCCAACACTCTGTACTCAGATTGAAGAGGAAGCCGACCTTCTTTGGAGAGTCAACCTCACTTTTGCAAGTCCCACACTTGGGAGGTTGTTTACATGTTGCATAGAGTTGATGATCAAAGTTTCTTGGGTCATCAAGCGGGTTCAAATTTTGCGTCAACAATTTTTGGCACGCTTGTTGGGACAGATTGAACCGGTGTTTGTTCAAGATTTATTATCATTTGATATAGTTGGTGTGTCTATCAGCAAAATCAACCTTTGGAGGCAACAATCCTACATACCTGGCAACTCTACAAAGAAGAAATCTACTGGTTAATACAATATAGAGCTCAAGCCAACTGAAGAATTGGTGTGTTCTTCAGTCTCAACCTTTGGAGGCAGCTTCTATCAAGTACCAGACCTCAACAAGTTTTGGAAAAACAATGGTATGATATCAATTCCTTATTTTGAATGATTTCATGATGGGTGCATACCATGGGTGTAATTTTTATTCACCCCCATTTTTTGAAAATACCAATCAACCTTCCCCATTTTACCAACATGATCAAAATAGGATTGCTCCTAGTTTTAATCCAAATACCTTTGCTCCAGTAGTAGGTGGGAATTTCCCTAATGCTTTCGACCCAGCCACCCCTTCTTTACCTCCTAATCAGCCTCAAAAGAGTGAGGCAACCCTTTTTGTAGAATCCACTATGGCCGAAATGACAAACATGATGCAGGATTATAGAAGGTAGCTTGATGAAATCAAGCAACAACTTTGAGAGAAACAACAAGAGGAGGCAACAACAACGACAATAAGATTTTGAGACACAACAACAACATGAAGCCTTCCTTGTAGAGAAACTTGCTTATGTTAGGAAAGAAGAGATCAAACAGTTGGTGGCCATGGAGTTGCAACATATGCAGGCAAAGGCATCCGTCCCCAGGTCCCCTAGATTTAAAGTTCCAAGCTTTAGGTAGGGGAGACCTCCTAGATCTATTGAGGAGCTTGTCCTTGAGAAAATCCACCCTTACACTGAGCCTATGCAAGAGAGCTCTAATTTCAATGTCTTAAGTTTCATGGGAATGCCAGCTATGGATGTGCAGGAGCCTATTTTCCAGGCTCTTCAGTGGTTAGGCCCTGTTGAGATCTGCCTTTGTAAAGATGGACCTGTTGTTTGGAGGGAAGATGGAGCACATCCTCCCCACGTATGTATCAGGCGGTCTGCTGCTGATGAAGATAACATTAAGGAGTTTGAGATGCTGCAGGAGGAGCCTAATGATGATAAATTGCAGCCACAAATCGCCACACCAAAATAAATATGTAGTGAGGAGGAAGTCTTGGTCATCTCTGATCACCTTCCCTCCATTGAGGATGAGGAGGAACTTTCTTAACCCAGACCAATGGTGGACACCCTGCAGAAGCCTGCATTAGAAGAGGAAAATCATGAGGACTATGGGACAATAGGAGATGTCAGTTCTTCCTCCATTCCCATATTTGCAGAGCTTCAATAGAGTTGCAACAATGCCCAAATCAGTCACATTTTCTTTAAAAGTGAAGAAGAACTGCAAGAAGATTCCTTTTGGGATTATTTGGAGGGCTTTTGTTCAGATTTCATTAGGCCAACCTCTCATAGTGAGCTGATTGTTGAGCAACAAATCATAGAGGTGCTTATTTTGCTACCGTGTCAAGTGCAAGTCCAAGAGTAGACAAGTGAGGACTCTTAAGTTTTAGAGAGTCAAGATGGTGACTTGCAAGAGATTGTTGTTCAAAGTGAACAAGAACATGGATCAGAGATGATTGATGAAGATAAAACTTCTGACATCTCTGATTTTCAGAACTATGAGGTTGAGGTAGAACATGTGAAGGTTGATCATGATTTTAATGATCACATGTTCTCACATATCATTGACTCTTTCTGTTCCAACCTCAATGATGAATTCATGCCCTTGGGATGGGAGCAATCTGGTCAACATGATCAAATTTTGGTGGAGGAGACAATTGAACCTGAGCAAGCCAACATGGAAGGTTCAAATTTTGGTATATCAAGAGGTTGCCCAATCAGATATCTCTCCATGATTGGGGCCAAGCATGAAGTTGCAGAGCCACATGCCCAAGCTACAAGTGAAGGACAATTTAGCAATATATCTGATCAAGCTTTTGGGGTATGTATGCTTATTTGTGAGTTGCAAGGCTTCTTGCAATTGGTCTTTGTTTCGCCCTTCATCTTCCAGCTCTGTATTTTTGTCAGAGCCATGAAAATCACCCCTCCTTATTTAGGGAGGGAAGCTACTTTAATCAATCTGTGAATGGTTTTGTTTAACAATTTCAATATTGGTTGGTTAGAGTAGGGTAGGTTAGGTTTTCTTGTTGGAAATTGACACTCATTCGATGATTTCAAGTGAATTTTGGTGGTTGATTAGTTGTTTAGAGTTGTCATTGATGTCAACTCTTCATGACGATTCGATCCAGTAGTCATGACTTGTCTTATCCGGAAGATGGAGGTAACAAATAGATAGTTAAGTGATAGAACATGGTAAAATAGGGTATTCTGGTAATGTGTTGATCCAAAATCATCTCCAGTGTTTTTGGTGTTTGTTGTGATTATTTTTCCGATCTCTGTGTTTGGGAAGACCTATTGGAAGCGTGTGGTTGCTATGGTGTGTTCAAGATTGGAGCCGACTTCATCTACACGTTACATCTCTTGAAGTCGACTTGAAGGAAATTATTTTTGTGGTGAGAGTGGATATATAAGATCATTATAGCGGTTGATCTTCATGATGTGATGTTGTGTTGAGTGTTTGGTGATTAGTTTTGGTGCGATTGAGCGCAGTTTCACATGCACATTTTTCTTTCAGATCAACCGGTAACCGACTGAGACCGGAACAGAGTAATCAGCAGAACAAAGACAGTCAGTGATACAGAGCCTAACTATAACTCAATTTTGCATTGTCAGATGCTTTCTAAGAGTTCATTTCATTGTAAACTCACTTTGTAACAAATTATAAGGAAATGAGCCTTCTGGACAATCGTAATTGAGCAGTGAGCTCTAGGCAGTGAGCTTGAATGCAAGTGTATTCCCCATCTATGTAATATTTATGTACTCCTAGCCATAGTATATGAATATTGTGGGTTCTAGCCCCACCGTGGTTTTTCCCTTTCCGGGGTTCCACGTAAAAATTCTGGTGTTGTGGATTTGTGCTTTTATTGTTGCATATTTATGTTCATATTTGTTATGCATTGTTAACCGATGGATAAAGAATAAGTTTGCATTTTTAATTTTTGGTAGATCACTGATTAACCCCCCCTCTCAGTGATCCCTGATTCCAACATTTATTTCCTCCAAGTGCCTTAGCACAATGTTTTTCCATTTCAGTTATTTTCCCTTTTGTTGTAATAAGGGCATGGGTACAATATGCTCTTTCAACATAGCAGATAAATTTTTGACATTTTGCAGATGTGGGGCAAAAAGTATCTATTTTTGTTTTAGGCCTTAACTCAGTGCCTAATGGATACCTTAAGGCTTCTAGTCTTGTTGCCAAGTAGGCTTGCCATTCCCTCTAAGTCACCAAAATTTTGACCCTTTTGTGTCAACCCTCTCCCTAAAGATAACCGATCCGAGAAATTAGGTTCTGCATAACCTGCGTGTTATGCACACCTAGTTGGCAAAGTGCAGTTGGGGACTTTTCATCTATTCGAGGTTCCAAGTTCTATTTTTTTGTTGACTGGTCATGGTGGTCAAATCATTTAAGGATCACCGGTTGAAAGATCCAAGGTCCATGGCAAGACCGACCCTTTTCACCCGCTATCGGTTGGTGGAGTTCCTTGTTATCGCTTTGTCACATTGAACATGAACACTTCCACTTTTGTTCCCTATTTCGATCTTCTATTTTTGCGTGACAATGTGATAAGTGATGGTGAAAGGGGATAGGTTGTTGGCGAGGGTTTCCTTATCACTTATTGCATAGTCGGGAACTTTCCACTTTTGTTCCCTTTTCCGATTGTTCCACTTTCATGCGAGTGCACGATAAGCGATGCTACCAAAAGAAACAATAGGCAGTTTGTTATCCTGCAAGGCCAACAAAGGCAAAAGAAGGATGATGCGGGATAAGAAAATGACAATGCGAAGGGTTGCCCTTCCCCTTATCCCGCAAGGTGAATAGAGGTAGTTGGATGGCCGTGCGAGTTAAGAATTTAACAATGATATACAAGTGAGCTCAGCCCACCAAGTGGCATGCGTGCGACTGTGGATTTTCACTTAAGAGGCTGACCAAGGGCCATGTTTTAATCTTCTTTAGAGCCTTTTGGCGGGCTATGTGGAGAGATCTCACGCATCCATCTTCGCGCGAATCTCTCAAATTGATGACCATTTTTCAAATCCACAGTGAACGTTAGCATTTAAACCTTTGTGCAGGGTGGTTATCAACTTGAGGGTTGAGGACCTTTTTCTACTTAGTTGATGCCCATTTTTGGATCAGATTTCGTCCAACCACCGAATTTCTCTACCATAACTCCAGACATGACTTTTGCAGGCCATTTCAGTCGCTACCCATGCCTCTTCAAGGCATTGTGAATACTTTTATGCCTTGTAGGTGCATTTGCACGGATATTTTCCTCCTTTTGCGTAGGGATTTTGTCTCTTCCCAAGTGGGGAAGATATTTTTTAGAGCTATCCTTGCACACAATCAAATCAGATTGTTTGATTTGATCTCCCTCCCCTCTTTGATATTTTGTAACCTAACCCTGGCTAGGGTTAGGGTTTCTTAACTATAACCATCTAAGTTATGGCTGAACTATAAAGGCAAATCTGTAACATTTGTACATGATCTTTTTTCTTTTCTTCTACATAAAACTTATGTTTCTTTGCACTTGTAAAAATCTGCTTTTCCCTTGCATGAATAGAATTCACTTGTTTTGCCTTCATTCAGTTCTCTCAACTTGTGTAATTTTTTTAAATTTTTGTCTGAATGCATTTTAATTTGTTCCTTAGTATAGATGAGTGTGTTGGTCCCTTGTGGATGTCATTTGTGATCTGGATCAATTCCTCCTGGTATCTTGCAAATTCCAGCCTTCACTTTGCATTTTGGAAGCTAATTAAGATAGAATCTTGTGTATGTCTTGGGTGGTTTTATTTATGTTTTGTGTAGTCATAGGCAGGGAGATCACATTGCAGTCTAGGTGCAAACCTTTTTCCCCCTTTCTAGCATCTCTTCTTTCTCCCTTTCCCCTATTAGAATCAATAGATTAGGATATCAATGTTGGGTTGGTCCAACACTCTGCACTCAGATTGAAGAGGAATCCAGCCTTCTCTAGAGACTCAACCTCAGTTTCGCAAGTCCCACACTTGGGAGGTTGTTTCCATGTTGCGCAGGGTTGATGATCAAGGTTTCATGGGTCATCGAGTGGGTTCAACTTTTACGTCAACAGGTTTCAATTGTAACCAAAAGATATGTTCAATAATAGGTTGTTTTAGTACCACCTAGTGAAGTCACTCTCCCTAATGTTATTATTCAATTGTAAGTCGAGCTTGTATTAATTTGTATTCTTTGTACACAATATAGGGAGGTCAATGCAAATTTAGATCTGACCAAAAAATCTATACCAATTTATTAATAAACACAAATTGTGATGTTCATGGTATTTCTTAATAAACTTAAGAGTCTTTTTATTTTACAACTCCAACATGCTCGCCCTCCCTTTATACATAAATGAATCATTCAGATGCATCCACTAATAATGCGATGAAATATTATTAAAAACATGCCAAGTAGGGTGAAACCCCTAATCAAGTGCTTTAAGAAAAATCCAATAGTCATTCGATCTAGAATAATTTTTGTAGCCATTCGGTATTATGAGTGAATAAACTATGAGATAATAGAACTTCCATGAAGCGCAAAGAGAATAACTTAGAAAATACTACTATTTTAGTAAAGTAATATTACAGAGGAATATACATAGCTCTTGAAATAATGTGGAATATATGTCTCTTGTAGTCATTGAAATCTAATTACCTTCTTTCCCTACATCCTCATATTTGTCAAGCTTTTTATTCCATGGCAATAAGTTTTTGCAATATCTTCCACCCTGACTGCATAACCCCCCTTGATTGTGCCTATCTAACTACACTACCTTGATGCACTTCATTTTCCTTCACAAATCTATGCGCTAAAAGAACAAATTTGTTGACAAGGCTTTAGAAACTTCCAAGCAACTGCTATTGCCAACTACAAGGCCTGAGTGCACAATCTTAAGAATGCATTATTTCTTTTTATGTGTCATTTTTGTATGAATAGCCCATCTTGCTAAGAACACAAGAGTTGCTGCAGTACCAAGATTGCCAAAGAATCATGCTCTCCTCCTACCAATGAGCATATAGATTGCCACTTTCTCTCTTTGCTCACATTTTGAAGATTATTCTCCAGTTCCAAACAATTAATTCTTTCCAATGTAGCAACAAACCCTTCTCTATCCATACTTTCTCTCTTTCTCTCCTATTTTCTTTCCATTTTGACTCGTATTATGGGATTGAACTTTTCACTTATTGACTACCTTTTTCTAAAAGTTTTTGAGCCCTCTTTAACAAGTGATTTGTGGATACCTTAAAATTACAACATTTCATAATACCACAATTGTTCACATTTTTTTCTTCCCTTTAGCATCCCTCTTGAAATAGACCTGAATATACCATTGTGGAGGGGTCATGGATATTTTAAAATCAACATCAAGCATGCATTTCCCATGCAACCTGCAAAAATCAATCCAACTTGGGACAGGGACACCATACTAGAAAAATAACATGTCCCTTTTTTTCATTTAGCGTTCAGGCTTGTTCATTTTTTTTTCTTTTCACACAAGAATTGAATGAAACGATAGGATGCTATCATCATGGGGTGCTGTTTAAAGGGCCCCATAGCTAGTTCCTGCAAGGCACTGGGGGCCCCCGCCAACATGCAAGCGGGCTACCGCGGGGTCCCCTTTAAAAACCAACATTGACCCGCAGCTGGAGGAACAAGAGAGGGGGACTGATAGTGGGAAAGAAAGTCCTGACAAAATTGCATGTTTTTCGAGAGGGCATGTTTTCTGTTGCAGACCGTATACAGAGGCATAGGGCCGTAGGGACGCTGTGGGGTGTTGTTTAAAGGGCCCCATAGCTAGTGCCTTGTAAAAGTCGCTCTAGTTTTTCTTCGCTAGTGTTAGTTACCGGGATTCAATCAATGATTTGCTTGGTCGTCAGAGGAGCAGACTTTGTAGACAGAATGTCAGGCACCTTCAACAAAATCACACTATCTTGAAATGTGATTATGATTGGTTTAAATCATTACACCTTCTTGAAATGTGATTCATCATTGGGATGATAATTAGAAAATTAGACTAGAGAAATAAAAAATCTGAAAATATAACAAAGAAAGATTGAATTACTCATTTATTCATCAAATATAATTAAATATTTATAACTGTTGAAGGCTCAAAGATCTTCCTATAAAACAACTAATTTATTTGACAATAAACTAGATATAATTGACAACAAACTAGAGACTAACTAAGAGATATTAACAACTAATTACTGGAGATTGACAACATACTCGAAAAGGAGAACAAATCTACAAGTAGTCATTGTTGTAAACTTAAACTCTTTGACACATATCTAATTTACTTTTAACTTATTCCAACACTTCCCCTTAAGTAAAAGCTGAATTTAGATGGATTTCTAACATATCTACATACTACAAACTTGGTATTAAATCGACTAGCAATATAAAATAAAACAATACATTTTATAGACTCTTTTTTAAAAATAGTTCATAGACCAGTAAGACTTCTTCAAGTTGCTCCCAATTGTTGGTATAGTCATGCAGGTATCATCCAAGTTCCCAACACCATTGGACACCATTTGCACATGAAGTGTCTCATCACCCTCATAAAGGTATGATGCTGAACTTCTAGATTTTTCGGATCTCCCTTGAACTATTGGACACCAATCCTCACATGCATGTATCATAACCTCAATGAGGTATATTTTATTTGATCTGTTAACACCTCAGACTATTGAACATCCATCTAGCCTCTACTGCATCCTTTCTTATCTTCAAAGAATTGGCCTCTTCAAAATAGTATAAGTTCTTCATTTTCAATGATGTCATCATCACTATCTTCATTTGATGGTTCCTCTACAATTACTGACATTCTTTCAGCTCTTATAGCTATAGTGCATAACTCACAGAATACTCAATTGTAAAATGGAGCACATGACTCTGACACCAAATTATAAAATTAGACTACAGAAATAAAACATCTGAAAATATAATAGAGAAAGACTGAATTACTCATTTATTCATCATACATTATTACATATTTATAGCTGTTGAAGGTTCAAAGATCTTCCTATAAAATAACTAATTTATTCGACAACACACTAGATATAATTGACAACAAACTAGAGAAGGAAAACAGATCTTCAAGTAGTCATTGTTGTAAACTGAAACTCTTTGACACATATCTAATTCAGTTTTGACTTATTCTAATAATGATAAAGTATTATATCAGAGTATATCCGATGACCAGCCTTAGACATCATACACTAAGCCACTTCCATTGCTTATCGCTTATGTAGAAAGAAACGTCTGTTTCCTTCCCCGTTCAACCTATACTCTTCGTTAATTTCAAATCTAAAATTCCTCCCCTCGAAAGGCCATCAGTTTCCGTTGCTGTTAAATATTTGAATCAAGCTATTCCCACGATGTGGTAGGTTGATGCCCGTAAGCATTTAATATTCATCTTTGTTGGAGCTCAACTTTATTTTGTATACATTTTTTTTATGCTTCTCAGCCATGGGAGAAAAATCCAGCCTCTCAAAACAGAAAAGCTAAAAGAAAATGAGCTAGTAATAAGTGACCAGATTTAAAACCAGATTTCACTACCTTTGCCAGCATCCTCCCAGCCCATGCAAAAAGGACAACTTCAGAATAGGGTATGGAAATCCACCATATTATAAACAAATAAACGAACTTTTTCAGATGTAGCTACAACTACCCTGGTAAACGTGTATACAAAAATTTGTATGCATAGAATAAATAATTCATAGACAAAGCACGTTCAAACTGTTTGACTGAATCTCTCCAAGAATTATTTGACAGAATGCCTTTTTAAGGCATGCAAGTTTATCAATGGTACATAAAAAAAATATAGATACATTTATGATTATATGTTACAAATCTTATTTGGCAATAATGCAAGCACTCAATTTAATGTTGTGATGATAAAATAAAGTTTTCATTGAGCCTTAATACTATCTTTTTAATTGTCAAAGGTGGAAATTAATTAATTGTAAAATCAAGTGAAATTTATGGAAAGTGAGATGAATGGCTCATGTAATCTTGATTTGACACAAAAGGAGCTTGCTCCTTAAGCATGCGACAATAATCAAACTATTTATCTCAATACAAGACATTTTTAGTCACAATTTTAAGAAATCACCTTTTCTTTGAGAAAACAATCTCATATGTCCCACTATGAAAGGATTTTGACCAACAAGACTAGAATAATGTAGGACATATACAATTATAATTAATTTTACTTTGTAGTGAATTATTAGATTAGCTGTTTTATAATGATCATATGAGATTAAACAAGTTATAGGATGTTCTAACATGTCTTTTAATTACATGATCAATATTATCCCAAAACATATGAGAGCTCTAACACCTTAATAGTTAGACATGTAACACAATATTTCAATGCAACCATACATGAAAATGCTCCACAATTTTTAGATATCATTATTATGCTATGCATTCTTAAGACCATTATGAAACTCAACAAAAACAATAGCAATTATTGATGCCACCAAATGCCTACAATCCTACATGAAAGGTGCCCACAAAAGCAGGCCATGGCAATGAACTAGCAAATGGTGCATCTATAAGAGCATAAAATCTTTGACAACTCTTATAGAATACAAGAGCTTATGACATTTTTTTTTATATCATCATATGTTAGGCATGCTAACTCACTAAGGCACAAGGTAGTTGATAAGTAATACTATCAATTTATAGAACAATATTATTTTGACAATCTTTATGAAGCCTCATGAGTACACATAATATTAGATCATGTTTTTAGAAAATGATTGGTGCATCATTTGGACAAAAAATCCCAAATAATCATCGTAGGGGCATAAAATATTCTAGCATGAGGTCAAACAAGAAAAGAAAAGATTATTAATCGATCTTAGAGTAGAATTAAAGGCTTAACAAAGATTTTTTTGAAATTTTGATAAATTGTCAAAGGGTTTAATTTATTCTAAAAAATAATCTCACGAAGAAGATCTTTAAGCCTAAACATGACATAGGCTTTGTCCCTAAACGATGAGGTTGTGATGGGTACCTAAACTTTTAATTTAAATATTAATGATTGATATCTTATCTTAGTCCTAATTTAGTAAACAATATGAAGGATTTAAGACATTCTTTAGCCATGTGACGTTACACACTACACACATGAACACAGTAGTATTCCTTTAGAATCTTAGAACACTAGTGATAAAGGTTCCCTTCACCAATCAACAACTAGCATTATATAATCTTAATAAAATATTTTTTTAACTATTAATCCCTTCAAGGGATGACACAATTTTAATCAAATTTCAAAATTTAATCTAAATTGATTGGTTTGGGCTCTTAAATTAAATTATGGTTCTTTCTAATCATGTTTTTAGTACGATTATCATAATTGTGTCTTCTTTTGCAATTGGGTTAGTCTAAAAATAATCATTCAAATTTATGCTAAGTAATTTTAGAATCAAAGCCTTAATCAAAATCATTCCTACTCTAAACTGCTTATGATATAAGATATCGTTATAAAATGTGATGCAATTAATGTGAGTTGATCATAATCATTTGGCCCTAAAACTAAAATCAATTTAGGTTATTCCATTTAGGATCATAATTCACAAGGCTCTATGATTTATATCCTTTAATACTAGCTTAGACAAAAAAATGGGAAAGATTAGGGAATTACATTTATGCTCCTCTTAGGGAGCTCCCCCTCAAAGATAAAATTTAGAAATAACAACGGGTATATAAATTGCGTTCCTTGGGTTTCTTCACATGTTTCCAAACTAGTCCTGTTTTTGTCCCATAGCACCCTAACTTGAGTAATCATATAGTTTAAAAGTGGAAATATGTGATGATGCAATATTTTGGTTAGTTTTACCTAAACCCTGATCTACATAAATATGCAATGTAATAACCCACATTAATTAACCCAACAAAATTGACCATTCTTTTTTTTTTGTTTAATTTAATCATTGTGTTTGATTCAATTGCATACTTTGGGCATCCATCCATTTGGATTAGGCATTCATCCATCCGGGATGAGCATCTAACCATATGGGTTAGGCATCGGTCCATACGGGACATAAGATTTCATCTATCCAATACGGGATAGGCATCTACCCATACGGGGTAGGCATGTATCCAATCGGGATAGGAGGTGCTTTGGCCAGAGACTTAGACTCATCAGGACCATTCGGGTCCTAAGCCACTCACTAAGTACTACACTCTTCTAACAGAAGTGCACCGAGGTCGCTGTCCTTAGGAGTAATTAAATAACATAATACAAGCTTGAATTCCACCTCGAAATTTGGCTTAAAGCCTCGGGAAGTCAAGCGAATCCATATGGGATTCCTTCCAAGTATGCATTGAATTAATTTTCCCATTTTAATTATCTTCAAATTAGGGTTCTACTCAATCCTTCCTTACGAAGCATAGACCCCACCCACGAACGCCTGAGTACTAGGGACAACTCCGTCCCAAGACTGCCTACATACCTGTTTCGGCACGGGATCAAGGCGTAAAATATGTAGTTCTATTTTCTACTCTATGGTTTGATGTAAACTGATTAGTGGGTATGCAACCCTTTCTAGGGTCAATGTCCCAGATAGTTTCTCTACGGTTGCTACCCATGATGGTAGCGCTTAAGAAAAGGCTCAAGATGGCCTATTGCTTGTGGCCTAAAACAACTAGATCCTAATTCTTATCATGAGTGTCACCCTTGATCAATTGCCAATCGACAATAATTATTTGAGATTAAATCAATTCCATAAAAGCATTTTACTCATCAACCCTATAGTAGTTTACTACGGTTTAACTCAGCAGATGAAAGATCATTTCAAAATTATCTTATTAAATTATCGATCCAAAGGGGATTACCCTCCCCTTGGATTTTAACTTGCAAGTGTCCCTTATTACTCCCCGACGATTTATAGGGATGATGCCACAAACGTCGTTGATGCAGCTTTATTAGGCATTAAGTGCAGTAGTTCAACATGACGACATTACCTGTAAGTGTGACCCAGAGGCACTGTATATACCGAACGCTGCTAGGTTTTGGTTTTCCAACTTCTTTTATTTAATTTTCTAATTTATGATAAACATCATGTTTGGAAATTAATTATGAATTGAACGCGTATGCAAAGCTCAATTAATTGAAATAACTACTTGATGAATTACAAGGAATAAAAACCATAACTAACATTATTTATTATTCAAAACTTGAAATATAACTTGCATAAAAATGATAATCATGAAAATTTCATATTAATAATTAAAAGTGTCACTTGCATGGAGATGAAAACGTCAATAAGTGAAATTAATGTGTAAGTAATTTGCATGATACGAGAATAGAGTAACTTGCGTGCAAGGTTTAAGAAATGCATGATTCCTATCATGGAATAATTAATTATGGTCATAGGTTCCAAAAATAGTGATTAGTTTAGACATTTGATTCAAATTAACATACGACAATTGCTTTTAATGAGTCCAAATACCAACTAAGTAACCCAACGAATTTTAAGTAGTTTTTATAAAATTCCAATTATAAAATTTAATACAATTTTAATTTACAATTTGAAAATTGCAAAAAGGAATTTTAATTATTATAAATTTTTTTAAAGGGCAATTATTTAATTTACAATTGGGAAAATTGCTAAAAATAAATGCTTTTCGAAATTTACCTAATTTTTAAATTTTTTATTAAACTAAAAAGTTTAACAATGTTCGAATTTATAGTGGCATTTGTTGAAAGTAAAGAAAGGGGAGTAAGTGGGAGTAGGACCCACGAGTCCCATCACCATTGCGGGTCTGCGAAAGCAGGCCCGCAGTGGTGAGGGGACCCCGTGGTCCCCTCAACTACCCTGCGGCCATTGTCGTGACAGTGACCGCAGGGGAAGTGGAGGGTACCACTTCCTCGGCGGTTACGATAACCGCCTCCACTACCCTGCACGCCGCCTGATACCCCAATTAAATTTCGAAGGACATAACTTGCATATTAACATTACTTCCAGTATTAAATATATTCATTTTGAATGAGATGAATTTTAATCCCCATATCAAGGGAAAAAAATAATACTCCTCGAATTGTCTACAAGAATGTCATTGGTTATGTTTGGAGAAACACATAAATGTGTATGATTGTCTCATTCTATATCCTTAATTATATCAAATTCTTCTATGCATATGTTATACTAATTGCCTAGATCAATGTGTATACATTCACGATTATTGACCATGAAGAAGAGCATGACCATAAACTGGACAATAAAATGAAATTATTGAAGGTACATAAATGGGTAATTCTATCCAATGGTTTGGTAAGTTTTGTAAATTCCTAGGCCCTTAATGTTTAAATGATATAAAATTAGATGTAGTAGATCTTTGATTGAAAATAGATTTTGATTCTCTCTTGTCATTTCTTTCTAAAAATGTATTGTTCTCTTGACATTTTGAAGGGTTGGAGGAAGTGAGGAGACCCTATAATTCCAATCATTAATTTCAAATATTTGAAGTTCAAGAGTTTTTATGTAATGCCCCGCTAGGAAACCCCGAAGGGATTAAGCCAAAACACAAGAATAGAGTGCAATTTTTTTTTTAAAAAGTTACAACACATAAGATGCAACAGGACATCAAAGATTCAGATTACATAGCGGAAGACATCAACTATCACCTAAAGAGTTTCCCAACGAGATTACTTAAATTTCACAATTCACTTAACTCACACAATTAATCCAATAAGCTAACTATCTTAATAACGAGATAATTCATAATCAGGATAATTTCTTTCAAAAGATGGAAATATAAATCACAAGCAAGGATTCATCCATTAAGATCCATTTATAATCTTCATTCAAGCTTTCATTTAAAATTACAAACCATACATCTAACATACTAATACACTAGGATTTCATCATAACAGAAGAGATCTTTCCAAGCATATTTAACTTTCTTACAACAACTGAGTATAATTCATTACTCTAAGATACATTCTTCCATATTCCAATTCATTGCATTAAAGAGATGATTACATAAAAGCATCTACGATGATTCTCATCTAAACTACTTATGCATTTGATCAACATGGCATACAAGAAAGAACTGCAAATAAGTATTTAAAGCTAATTCCATTTATCCACTTAACCATTCTAACATAAGCTAATCATGCATGATAAAGCTGAATAAAGGAAACATAAGAGAATACACCACATAACACCATAATGATCTCGGAGTTCACCCCTAAAGGGCTACATCTCCGGGTCTGCTCAATTGCAAGACCCCTCTGATAATTAATAAAGTTAAGAATACAAGAGGTTACACTATACAATCCAGCCATCAAGGCGATACATAAACAATAAACAAACGACCGCATCGGTCTGCAATACATAAACGATCCTTGCGAAGAACAGGATCCAGCTGAACATAATCAAGCTAATATAAAGGTCCAGAAGAGCATCCCTAACACTGAGCCATCACCACCCAAGGTCTAACATGAAACCAACACTCACAAGGGCAGAGACAAAGGACGACTCACAAAGGTACTCCTAACAGGACAAAACAACAACACACTAGCGAACGTAGGGACAAGTGTCATCACACAACCTGGTATGGATACCATGGCAAGTCTTCATAGGTCCCGGCCCCATACACTGGGTTACCCTGGCAACCTAATCCGAGCTTCCGGCCCATCCAAGCCTCATGTGGACCCACACATCCTCTCGTGAAGACAAGGATGGTAGTTTGCCATTTCAGGCCTTCTCACAGCATGTCGAATCTAGGATAGCACTCGTCCCATGTGTGAGGCACATTTATCTTACTTAGAGATTACATTCTAATCTACTTAAAGGTTATCACTTATTAGACTCACTTTCGACGGGTTACCCAGCAGCCACTTTGGGCGCGACCCCCAATCGAAAGCCACTTTCCCATACGACACTAGACTAAACTCAGACGAACTCAAAACCAAGGAATAGACATGGTCAGACGAACGGAGTTCAAGAAGAGAGAAACAATCATCTGGTCCAACACGACTCAAAGATGAACACTTACTGACGGTACTCTAACTAGAGACCTGACAAACTAAGGTCAACCATGAATCATCATTCGACTCACACAAAGAGGATATGACCAACTATGACAACATCACAATATGACAGTCCACTTGGAACCGAGGACTGAAACAGGTACCTCAAGTCAATCCAAACGACAGGGTCCTATTAACAAAGCAAAACATGCCATTTCATAATTAAAGGCGAATACAGAAGTTAAACTCGCAAGGCAATAATCAGAAAAGACAATATGTCCTCAAATTGATTACACATTAAAATCGATCAAGTTTTCTACAAGATCTAAATCAGCTTACAGTTATCTACCTCATCAAGGGATAAGTTGTTCTTGGTTTTCTAACTCCTAAGATTCAAAGCATAGAACAGACATATAAGCCATAATGAGTTTTTAAACCAAATTTATAATAATAAAACTCAGACAACCATTAATCTATTAAATAAGATATTTAATCTCCGACAAAACATCATAGACATACTGGTTAACAATCAATCTCTACAGATTCATAATTTCCAATCCCAGATGTACCATACGAAGCACAGAAATATAAATATAAAAAAAGAAGTCTAAAAGGAGAAAATTAGTATCAAAAGCATATCGTTAAATTTCTAATGCCCAACGATAAATATTTCACTACTTTTCAATTACTCAAATGATATGTTCTAAGATAATATTAACAACATCAATAAGTAATTACCTCGTATATATCCAATTAACATAACAAGATTAATGACACCTTTAATCGTAATTAAGAACTAATTAACACTAATCATTAAAATAATATTCAACATATGATAAACATTTTTTTTTTGATGGGAAAAACATACATTAAAAGAAAAAACCCATTTGATAATATTCAACATATGATAAGCATTTTTTTTTTGAATGATAAAAAAAAACACATAAAAAAAAAACGTTTTATAAACTATGTTTTAAACAAAACAAAATGCATTTAAAAAAAACCCCAGGCGAGGGCGGGCTGTGCCCTAGCCGCAGCGCCGGGGAACCACCCGTGGGCGGTGCTCACGGTGGTGCCCGCAGGTGCCGCGGCGCCCTGCGGCCACCGCGGCCCCTGTGGCCACCGCCGTGGGCTGCAGCCACGAGCGTCTGCGAGCACGAGCCACGGGAACGCGCGGGAAACAGGGACCAAGGGGGGGAGGAGCGGGGGTAGGGGGGGAGGAGCGGGTGGAGCTCTGCTCCCCGCCCTCCGAACCCCAACCCAAACAATTTCGTTTTTTATAAAAATAAAACTTGCCCAGTTCAGTGAACAATGAAACGCATAGTCCGAACTAAATAACACACAGTTCGAAAAATAATATATTTTCTTTATTTTTGAATACACATAGTTCGATTTTAAAACAACAATACAGCCCAACTCAAATTGAAATAATAAATTTCGGTTTGAATGAGAACCGATTCCAATGAAATAACAATTTCGGTTTGATATGAAAATAATGTTTTCTTGATGGTTTTTCATTCTTTTACAACCACCCAAGGGTTTCAAACGCCCAAAAACAAAGAGGAATTAACAGCACCTCAAAAACACTTCCAGCCAAGCTAGTTAATTTACTAAATCAGTTCATAAGCATGGCAGACAATGGAGAATCTAAAACCAGATAAAACCCCCATTTCCATTTCAAACAAAAACTAAAATTGAGAGTTGGATCCTACCTTAACACGCAATCCTGGAGTAGCTGAAGGAGAGCCCAATCCTGCCAGGTCCAGAATCATTCCTTCCCAAAACCCCCAATTTCATTCCAAAATCTTTTCCACCAAAAATTTTCTCCAAAATGTCCATCCTCCCAAATTCCCCAAATTTGGGTTATATGGAAGAGTTGACCCAAAATTTCTATTTTTGGAATTAAAAATTTTATTTACAAATAATTCACCAAATAATTCCTTTTCTCACTATACAACAAATTAAACTTGCTTTTCAATTAAAAATCGATTTCCTCAATTAATACGATTTAACCTTTCAAATTATAAACGCCAACAGAATGCAATCAATCTATTGCGATAAAATATAAAACTTTCTTTTTTCAACAGCATAAATAAAATGCATTTACTATTCCAAATCAGTCATTTAATCAAATTTACTCCCAATTAAAAACGAGCAATTCAAATCAACGAAAATCGCATAACGAAATTCCGATTAATCTAGCCCATTAATCTCTAATGCACAATTACATATATTTAATAAAGAAAATTACTAAGGACTAATTAATCATTTAACCAAACACACCAAGCACGCAAAACGGGAAGGTGAACCAAACAGACGACTCGCAAACCCAAACAAAAAGGGATTACCGACGACGACTGGCGATGCTCACTAGAGCACGACTAAGGCCGACTAGGGTCTTACGACCACCTAATCCAACTCTAAGGATTAAAAAGGTACACTCAAACCTGCAATTCCAGGTGAAGACGAACCTCGCACTCATGCGGCGTTGTACCTGAAATTTCCTGCAACCAAGATCATACATAGATACATATATAAAATTTAATGAAAGCGTTAGCTCGATATTAATTCCACGGAATAGGTACACTAACAACTCGCATACAACTAGTGCGAAAATCACATCCACAGCTATGCGTTAAATCAAGCATCTAACTGTAACATTATATTAAGATAAACTATCCAAAATTAAACCAAGATTAGAGATTGATTAGGGTAGGGATACTACATTCTCCCCCCCTAGGTTCCGACTTTCTCCTGGAAGTCGTAAGGCTAGATGGAGAACATGTCGTACGCATCAGCCCTGAAACTCATTCAACAAAGGTCAAATTGCACATAGAAACCTTTCCATAAATAAATGAAATATTATTGCAAAATCCTTTAGAAACGCCATTATCCATTGGCAAGATACATCTAAAACCATACATTCCTTAAAATATTCTAGGAATTATCCACAATCATAGCAGAGAAACAAGAATTTTCTTCCTTTCATTACACCAAATTAAAGCATTACAAAGAGGTAAACAACAATTACCATAATCATCGACCAAAAATGACAAGGAGACATGCCATAATGATCCATTTTCCTTTACCAATCCATCTTTTTCATAAAATTTTATTGAATAGAACTAGCTTAAATATCAATTTCTAAAGCCAAATTAACTTTCATGAAATAAGAGCAACAAAAATAACTCAATTGTTTACACTTGCCAGGCATAAGAAAACCTTTCCAATGACTATGTCCCATAACATAGTGACAAGCTAACACAATTACTCCATGATACAAATAATAACCATCCACATAATTGGAATGCATAACAGAAAAGGCCACATGTGAGCATGTCTAATGCTCGGTCAAGGATAACATGCACGATCAGCATCTCTATGCCTGATCTCAGAACAACAAAATGATCATAAGAATCCAATATCTCACTCAAAGGCTCGATGGTGCTAGGCACACCATAGCGGTGCTACCTTCCATACAAGACCTTTGTGAATATCCCTTGTTGTGTAAGGTGTTTAGCCTCCAAGAGATAGTCACCACACATAGGTAGGTAGTGGATACTAGCTGCATCACAGCCTCACATACCTCCATCCTCAAGGTTCCTTGCGTCTACTTCCTCGTATACACTCAAAGCCCGTCTCCTACATTCTTGGAGAGGAATTCACATTGCAACACAAGACCAGCATATGAAAACAACAAGGATAAACTAGTTTAGCCACCAAAGTACAGAAGAATAAAGATAATAAATCCTCAATTCCAACAGTAAGGCAAGAAAATAATCCGGAATCTCAACACCAAATCAAAGTGCAAAAGATCACAAGATCGTGGCCAAACCTTCAAAATCAAAGTAAAATAAACTGCTGATCCCCAAAGAAATATAAAGAATAGCACAACTGCACATAACATCACTGCGTGACTAATAGCTAGCCACCAACGAGGAAGGAAGGAACAATCGTCTAGCTATCCTAGTAGCTCATCATGTGGCGTGGCCAAGTCACACATCCACATGGCATGGCAGTGTGCACCTCGACATCACCCCGCATCACGTCGTCACGTGGCATGGCTCTACCCAATACCTAGCGGTAGGCCGCATAGAAATGTCTACTACATCCCGCATCGTGTCTCAGCACGACATGGCAATACTCCAAGCAGACAAAGCACGCAATGGACGTATCCCGCATGGCAGTGTACCCCGCGGATAAAGCACACGCTAGTCACACTCCGCATAGCGATGTTCCTCTCAGGATACTCGCCGTAAGCCAGAGGTATACATGGCTAAGGTCTACCCACAAGTCTACCAACACTGGTCAGTTGGCAACTTATGTAAGAACAATAACACGCCTCTCATGGAGACAAGGCAACAGGTGCTCCAATAGAATCCAACAATATGCTCAAAAACTGCCATCTATATGCTCAACTAAAGGAGAGGAATAGGCTAGCACATATAAACCTATAAATAGATTCATCAAAAAGGGAAAGTATTGAGTACACCTTGATACAGTTTAGTAGTACAACTATATCATTCCCCGAAGTAGAGAAGCTAAAGTCGCTTCGCGCTGACATTACTCATATGCCAATCCATACTATTCAAGGAACGGTTACTTCTAATACTACCCCTTAACATACTGAGTTACCCACAACCCGAGGTTTGGTACTCAGCAGGGAAACAAATAAGCAACATCACATAAATAGTACGGTTTCCCATACTCATAAGCAACATATCCTCCATGGTTGATTACTTCACCAATCCATGGGCACATATAATAAGCATTGGTTTCTTACAACACACACAAATACACCAGCACTGGTTTAGTCACATTTATGGGGAGTACTTTTCAGTACGCTAACATCTATACAAGGAAGATTTCAATTATGCTTTCTATTTAAATAACTGAATCAAGTTTACTCTAGATCCAAGTACTAAAATTATAAACAATTTACAATTATATAAGGAATTAACATCATTCCTATAGCTTTCTCGAATCTCACTAAGCATTCATAACTAAATTACTAGCTAAGCAAATTCATTTCTTAAAGCTTAAGACTTTCATCTATCACTATGAAACCAAAAAGCAAACACACAATTCCACATGCTTTATAAACATTCTATTAAATCAATGCATTCTTTAATACCATTTCTAAAAATCTTATGATTAGGCAAAGAGAAGGGGAAAGAGAGTTTGATAACCAAACTATTTCTTACAAAGACACGAGATCAATCAAGATCACGCTATAATATTAAATTTCTCACTATAAGCCTATCATTTAATTACATGGTTTTCATTTCGCTATCATTTTAGAAGGATGACAATCAGCCTAACAAAACATTTCCAATAATTATGGTTGCAACAAGAGGTTCTAGTTTACAAACAAAACAAAGATCAAGAGAGGCAATCTTTTCGATAATGCAAGACCTCTTAAGAACACTCACTTAAAATAATACAATATAGACACATGTCATAGTTTGCAACCTATTAGCAAAGATCACATTACGATCAAAGATAAGCAAAGAGTTATTACTCAAATAGACCATATTAATGCACGCACATCAAACAAGCTTTTCATTCGCACTTTCTAAGCACATTAAGGTAATTCCACATACCCAAAAGCGAGTTCAATGGAGCATTTGCTAAAATAAATCTTCAATCAAACTGGTTTAATGAGACAAATAAGACAATCTTTCGGAAAACACATTAATATTCTCTCAAAGCTACAATAACATGCTCTTTTTAACACTTCTTCTACCAATCAAGAAGTTTCACATAATTCCACTATTCGCATAGCAATACACCTTACTAAGGTAGAATTTAGTCATGCTACTCATACAACATACACAAGGAGAATTCTTTAAACATACTCATACAGTTTTCTCCCATTCACCCAAAATAAATTTTTTTAAACCCATAGCCCTTTAATAATCTAAAAACATGAGCGACATAAGGCTCACACAAGGGTTCAAGAAGTCACACCCTTTTCTCTTTCAAACAAGAAACTCAAATCAAAGATCATTACACATATCCTAATTATTTAATTTCCAGAAAGAAAGAGAGAGAGGAATGGCGATGATCATTTAATTTTCCATATTTTATAAGCATTCAATAATTTCCATACTAGTCCTTCAAGCGAACAACACTAAGCTAGATCATAATCTTAAACAATCACAATATGCACTTTCAGATTCAAGACAAGCACGGACCAATCCAAATGGGTTAGTCCTAAGAGTACAACGCTCAATAAGGGAAGGTACATACGACCCTCTTTCAAGATAAGAGTAATCGTAGACCAAGACATCAATAAGCAACAATGCACAAATAAGCACTCAAACACCAACATCAAGAAGGTGAAAACAAGGTGTGAACACACACGTTCCACACAAGCTAAGGTCTGCTCAATCACTCACATGCAAAAGGAGGACAAGCATACACATAAGGTCGATACACCTCACACAAATAGAGGGCACACGCGACACCAGAGATCCCAATGTTTGCAACATGGGCTCTGATACCAAATGTAATGCCCCACCAGGAAACCCCGAAGGGATTAAGCCAAAACACAAGAATAGAGTGCAAATATTTTTTTTTTAAAGTTACAACACATAAGATGCAACACGACATCAAAGATTCAGATTACATAGCGGAAGACATCAACTATCACCTAAAGAGTTTCCCAATGAGATTACTTAAATTTCACAATTCACTTAACTCACACAATTAATCCAATAAGCTAACTATCTTAATAGCGAGATAATTCATAATCAGGATAATTTATTTCAAAAGATGGAAATATAAATCACAAGCAAGGATTCATCCATTAAGATCCATTTATAATCTTCATTCAAGCTTTCATTTAAAATTACAAACCATACATCTAACATACTAATACACTAGGATTTCATCATAACAGAAGAGATCTTTCCAAGCATATTTAACTTCCTTACAACAACTGAGTATAATTCATTACTCTAAGATACATTCTTCCATATTCCAATTCATTGCATTAAAGAGATGATTACATAAAAGCATCAACGATGATTCTCATCTAAACTACTTATGCATTTGATCAACATGGCATACAAGAAAGAACTGCAAATAAGTATTTAAAGCTAATTCCATTTATCCACTTAACCATTCTAACATAAGCTAATCATGCATGATAAAGCTGAATAAAGGAAACATAAGAGAATACACCACATAACACAATAATGATCTCGGAGTTCACCCCTAAAGGGCTACATCTCCGGGTCTGCTCAACTGCAAGACCCCTCTGATAATTAATAAAGTTAAGAATACAAGAGGTTACACTATACAATCCAGCCATCAAGGCGATACATAAACAATAAACAAACGACCGCATCGGTCTGCAATACATAAACAATCCCTGCGAAGAACAGGATCCAGCTGAACATAATCAAGCTAATATAAAGGTCCAGAAGAGCATCCCTAACACTGAGCCATCACCACCCAAGGTCTAACATGAAACCAACACTCACAAGGGCAGAGACAAAGGACGACTCACAAAGGTACTCCTAACAGGACAAAACAACAACACACTAGCGAACGTAGGGACAAGTGTCATCACACAACCTGGTATGGATACCATGGCAAGTCTTCATAGGTCCCGACCCCATACACTGGGTTACCCTGGCAACCTAATCCGAGCTTCCGGCCCATCCAAGCCTCATGTGGACCCACACATCCTCTCGTGAAGACAAGGATGGTAGTTTGCCATTTCAGGCCTTCTCATAGCATGTCGAATCTAGGATAGCACTCGTCCCATGTGTGAGGCACATTTATCTTACTTAGAGATTACATTCTAATCTACTTAAAGGTTATCACTTATTAGACTCACTTTCGACGGGTTACCCAACAGCCACTTTGGGCGCGGCCCCCAATCGAAAGCCACTTTCCCATACGACACTAGACTAAACTCAGACGAACTCAAAACCAAGGAATAGACATGGTCAGACGAACGAAGTTCAAGAAGAGAGAAACAATCATCTGGTCCAACACGACTCAAAGATGAACACTTACTGAGGGTACTCTAACTAGAGACCTGACAAACTAAGGTCAACCATGAATCATCATTCGACTCACACAAAGAGGATATGACCAACTATGACAACATCACAATACGACAGTCCACTCGGAACCGAGGACTGAAACAGGTACCTCAAGTCAATCCAAACGACAGGGTCCTATTAACAAAGCAAAACATGCCATTTCATAATTAAAGGCGAATACAGAAGTTAAACTCGCAAGGCAATAATCAGAAAAGACAATATGTCCTCAAATTGATTACACATTAAAATCGATCAAGTTTTCTACAAGATCTAAATCAGCTTACAGTTATCTACCTCATCAAGGGATAAGTTGTTCTTGGTTTTCTAACTCCTAAGGTTCAAAGCATATAACAGACATATAAGCCATAATGAGTTTTTAAACCAAATTTATAATAATAAAACTCAGACAACCATTAATCTATTAAATAAGATATTTAATCTCCGACAAAACATCATAGACATACTGGTTAACAATCAATCTCTACAGATTCATAATTTCCAATCCCAGATGTACCATACGAAGCACGGAAATATAAATATAAAAAAAGAAGTCTAAAAGGAGAAAATCAGTATCAAAAGCATATCGTTAAATTTCTAATGCCCAACGATAAATATTTCACTACTTTTCAATTACTCAAATGATATGTTCTAAGATAATATTAACAACATCAATAAGTAATTACCTCGTATATATCCAATTAACATAACAAGATTAATGCCACCTTTAATCGTAATTAAGAACTAATTAACACTAATCATTAAAATAATATTCAACATATGATAAGCATTTTTTTTTTTGATGGGAAAAACATACATTAAAAGAAAAAACCCATTTTATAATATTCAACATATGATAAGCATTTTTTTTTGAATGATAAAAAAAAACACATAAAAAAAAAACGTTTTATAAACTATGTTTTAAACAAAACAAAATGCATTTAAAAAAAACCCTAGGCGAGGGCAGGCTGTGCCCTAGCTGCAGCGCCGGGGAACCACCCGTGGGCGGCGCTCACGGTGGTGCCCGCAGGTGCCGCGGCGCCCTGCGGCCACCGCGGCCCTTGCGGCCACCGCCGTGGGCCGCAGCCACGAGCGTCTGCGAGCACGAGCCACGGGAACACGTGGGAAACAGGGAGCAAGGGGGGGACGAGCGGGGGTAGGGGGAGGAGCGGGTGGAGCTCCGCTCCCCGCCCTCCGAACCCCAACCCAAACAATTTCGTTTTTTATAAAAATAAAACTCGCCCAGTTCAGTGAACAATGAAACGCACAGTCCGAACTAAATAACACACAGTTCGAAAAATAATATATTTTCTTTATTTTTGAATACACACAGTTCGATTTTAAAACAACAATACAACCCAACTCAAATTGAAATAACAAATTTCGGTTTGAATGAGAACCGATTCCAATGAAATAACAATTTCAGTTTGATATGAAAATAATGTTTTCTTGATGGTTTTTCATTCTTTTACAACCACCCAAGGGTTTCAAACGCCCAAAAACAAAGAGGAATTAACAGCACCTCAAAACACTTCCAGCCAAGCTGGTTAATTTACTAAATCAGTTCATAAGCATGGCAGACAATGGAGAATCTAAAACCAGATAAAACCCCCATTTCCATTTCAAACAAAAACTAAAATTGAGAGTTGGATCCTACCTTAACACGCAATCCTGGAGTAGTTGAAGGAGAGCCCAATCCTGCCAGGTCCAGAATCATTCCTTCCCAAAACCCCCAATTTCATTCCAAAATCTTTTCCACCAAAAATTTTCTCCAAAATGTCCATCCTCCCAAATTCCCCAAATTTGGGTTATATGGAAGAGTTGACCCAAAATTTCTATTTTTGGAATTAAAAATTTTATTTACAAATAATTCACCAAATAATTCCTTTTCTCACTATACAACAAATTAAACTTGCTTTTCAATTAAAAATCGATTTCCTCAATTAATATGATTTAACCTTTCAAATTATAAACGCCAACAGAATGCAATCAATCTATTGCGATAAAATATAAAACTTTCTTTTTTCAACAGCATAAATAAAATGCATTTACTATTCCAAATCAGTCATTTAATCGAATTTACTCCCAATTAAAAACGAGCAATTCAAATCAACGAAAATCGCATAACGAAATTCCGATTAATCTAGCCCATTAATCTCTAATGCACAATTACATATATTTAATAAAGAAAATTACTAAGGACTAATTAATCATTTAACCAAACACACCAAGCACGCAAAACGAGAAGGTCAACCAAATAGACGACTCGCAAACCCAAACAAAAAGGGATTACCGACGACGACTGGCGATGCTCACTAGAGCACGACTAAGGCCGACTAGGGTCTTACGACCACCTAATCCAACTCTAAGGATTAAAAAGGTACACTCAAACCTGCAATTCCAGGTGAAGACGAACCTCGCACTCATGCGGCGTTGTACCTGAAATTTCCTGCAACCAAGATCATACATAGATACATATATAAAATTTAATGAAAGCGTTAGCTCAATATTAATACCACGGAATAGGTACACTAACAACTCGCATACAACTAGTGCAAAAATCACATCCACAGCTATGCGTTAAATCAAGCATCTAACTGTAACATTATATTAAGATAAACTATCCAAAATTAAACCAAGATTAGAGATTGATTAGGGTAGGGGTACTACATTTTACATGCACACAAATTTACCACATAATTATTAAAGGCTAACTCCATAGTCATTAATAGACTCATTATGTCTCGCAAAATATTTAGTTAAACTAATAAGTTGTTTCGAAGTTCATATTGACACATAAGTGATGTTAAAAAGTGGTGGCTATCTTATAAAAATAATGGATAAAAATAAAAGCTAAGAATTAGAAGTATTCAACAACACAATCCTTAATATTTATGGAGTAATTTAGGCAAGTCTTTTTTCTTCAAATGCAATATTAGCCATGTCTCATTTAAAGGAATGTTGTGACCTCCTTTTCAATAATATAATTCAAATATAAGTACACTAATGCCAATGGGTAATATGTCTATAACAATCTCAATTATATGTTCATTATAGAAAACCAACACACATCTCCATATCTTGCAATCATGACAATCTGTAAAAAATTCTTGGAGACATTCTATCAAATAGTTCACATGCTTTGTCTATGTGTACAACAGTTTGCATACACGTCTACTAGGGTATTTGTAGCTACATCTGAAAAATTTCATTTATTATTTATAATGTGATGAATTTCCATATCCTGTTCCCAAGTTCTCATTTTTGCATAGGCTTGGGGGATGCTGGTAGAGGTTGTCCAATCTATTTTTAAACTTGGCTATACATTGCTGACTCATTTTCTTTTATCTTTTCACAAGCCATATCATAATAATTTGTATAGATTTCATGGAGCATGCAGGCAACAACTGTAAAGAAGTTAAGTAGAGGAACAACTTCCTACACTAACCTTGAGAGGAGGGTAATGCAAATATTTTTATAGATCATCACAACAATTATAGAAAAAAGAAATAGATATAATAACATTCAAACCATAACACAATGATTTACGTGGAGAAAACCCTTTCGGGAGAAAAAACCCACACTCCAAAAGCCGCCTAATATATTATTCAACAATAAAAAAAAATTGCAATATACTTGCGTAGCAAGCTCTTCACAGGAGTAACACTAATCAGATATTCAGAGGTAACTCAATAGCCATAAGACTCTTACATCCAACCTCTATCTCACGCACTTCATATATAAGAGATACAATACAAGAAATCGTCAAATCGTATTACAAAACCATGGGCTAAAACCACCCAATAAGGTGTAACCGACCTTATCTCCCTTGTAGATGCCCTATGATATGTCCCTCCCTTTTTATAACTCTTTTATGTGTCCAATGTATTTTATATTTCCTATTTCAGGAGTACAAACTTCTGAAGGCCATAACTTGTGAACCGTGTGCCCGATTGACGATCCGTTTGAAGTGACAGAAAGATTGTGAAGTACTCTAATGCCTCGTAAACCACTATGTCATTCACACACATTTTTCAGGGTGTCTTAGAGCCTCTAAAGTCCTCAAAATGAAATTTAAACTTTTTATTGGACCCCTCCAAAAAGGAAAATTTAATATCTTCAAAACTAGTTGTGATCTTGTGACATAACTTTACCAGAATGCTTATATAGCCAACCAAAAGCTTCGGGGTAAATTTCACACCATTTCATGCTCAAATGAAAAATTACTATAGATAGTATGTAAATTCAAGGTTGAGACACCATTTTCCCAACAAATCTCCCACTTGTCGAACACCTTGCAAGAGAAAAGGGAATATCAACACAATTAATCAATTGCTAGGGGCCATGAGGCCCATAGACTCCAAGCATCATCTGAACTTCTCTATTCTCACAACCTTAGTTAAAGAATCTGCAACATTCATCAAAGTTTCTACCTTAACCAGGTTCACCCTGCCATCTTTGACCTTATCTCTGACAAAATGATACCAAACATAAATGTGCTTGGTCCAATCATAAAATGTCGGGTTGTTAGCTAGGAAGATCACACTCTGACTGTCACAATAAACTGCCATGACTCCTTGTTTTATTCCAATGTCCAAACACAATCTCTTAAGCCAAATGGCCTCTTTACAAGCATGAGTAGCTGCCATATACTCTTCTTAAGTAGTGGACAAAGCAACCTGAGCCTATTGCTTACTCATCCAACTAATTGCACCACCAAATAAAGTAAACATGTAAGCACTGGTGGATCTTCTACTATCATTATCACCTACCCAATCTGAGTCCACATAACCATGAATATCAAGGGAAATCATGTCTCCAACTGAATTACCATGATAACACAAAGAATCCTCTGAGGTACCCTTCAAATATTTGAAGACTCTTTTGAATGCATCCCAATGAACTCTACCAGGATTAGACATATAACTGGACATAACTCTCACTGCTTGGGCAATGTCTAGTCTAGTACAGACCATAGCATACATCAAATTTCCAACTGCACTTTGGTAAGACACTCTGCTCATGTCTTCCATCTCCGATGGGGATGTAGTACAATCTACAACAGATAATATCATTCCAACTGTAAAAGGACACACAATGGTCTACAATCATGCATGTTGAACCTCTGTAATTCTGAATTCACATACTTACTCTGGTTGAGCCATAGCTTTCTATTCACTATATCTCTTCTAATCGTCATCCCAAGAATGTGTTTCGCTGCACCAAGATCTTTCATTTTAAATTTAGCAGTGAGCTGAGACTTTAGTTCTGAAATCATACCTTTCCCTTTACCAATGAATACCATATCATGAACATACAATGCAACGTACAAGAAATGATCACCATCAGATTTATAATAAACACAGTGATCTGATTTAGAATGGTCAAATCCCAAACTCAACACATACGTATCAAATTTCTGGTACCACATCCTAGAACTCTATTTTTTCTTTAATTTACAGGCCAAATTACTTTCACCTTTCACCATATAATGCTCCGGCTGTGACATATAAATATCCTCCTCCAAATCACCATGAAGGAAAGAAGTTTTCACATCCATTTTCTCAACCTCTAAATCATAAGAAGCAACAATAGAAAACAGAAACCTAATGGATGCCATTTTGGTAACAGGAGAAAATATCTCACCATAATCAACACCCTCAACCTAAGAGTAGCCTTTTGCAACCAACCTTTCTTTATACTTCTCAATGCTTCCATCTCAACCAATCTTTTTCTTGAACACCCATTTGCAACCAATAGGCTTCCTTCCTTCAGGCAATGGTACAAGATCCCATGTATCATGTTTTTTTCAAAGCTGCCATTTCTTCTTCCATAACAATCTTCCAAGATTCTACATCATTCATACCTAATGCCTCTTCTACAAATTTTGGTTCATCCACATTTGTATTCAAAGCAAAAATACATCTCCAATCATTAGGTGAATACCTTTCAGGCAGTTGTCTATGTCTTGTAGACCTTCGAACAAGCTGAGTTGGAGGTTCTTCTTCCTCTTTTAAAGATTTAGAGCTAGCGAGCTCTCCTCAACTTCTTGCCTATCTAGGGGCCTTGATTCAACTCTTTCACTTGTAGAAGGATATTGAATCATATCTTCCTTTTTAGTTCGTTTTGGCTGCAATGTAACATAAGGAAACTTAATTTCTCTAAAAATAACACTTCTATTATGAATTACCTTTTGTGCAATAGGGTCCCAAAGCTTGTATCCTTTCACATCATAACTATACCTGATGAAGATAAATTTCACAACCTTGTTCTCCAACTTTGTCTGCTTCACCTTTGGCACATGTGCATATGCCTCACAACCAAAATCTCTAAGATGTCTCAATGAAGGCTTGTGACCCAGCCATGCTTCCATAGGCGTTTTATCAACAAGGGCTAATGTAGGAGACTTTTTAATCATGTAGCAAGAAGTGGCAACAACTTTAGCCCAAAAATTTTGTTCTAGACCACCACTCAACATACTCCTAGCATTTTCCATCAACATCTTGTTCATTCTTTCTGCAACTCCATTCTGCTGTGGAGAGTATAGAGTTGTCTTTTGTTTGTTAATGCCACAGTCTTTACAGAATCTATCAAAATCATTAGAGCAAAATTCACTGCCATTATAAGTCCTCAAACTTTTTTTTTTTTTTTCCAATTTGCAACTCAACCATTGCTTTAAATTTTCTAAATTCATTGAAAACTTTAGATTTACTCTTTAGAAAATATAACCATGTCCTTCTACTAAAATCAACATTAAATAAAACATAATATGTGGATTTTCCAATAGAAGGAACATCTACATGACCAAACACATCAGAATGAATAAGATCCAAAACACCACAAGTTTTATGAGAACTCAAGTAAAACTGATTGCGGTTTTGTTTTTCATAAATTCAATGCTCACATAAATCAAATTCAAGAATACAATCATTCAAACCTTCAACAAGTTTTTTATTTTTCAAGGTCCTTAGACCCTTTTCTCCAATGTGGCCAAGCCTCTGGTGCCATAACATAGTCTTCTCTATAGGTAAATTTTCTTCAAAAGAAAGAACACCCTTAGGTACCCAAAAGCCATTTCCATCTGCTGAAGGTGAAATCCTCAAATCTTCCATAGATTTACTTTTTACAGAAGTTCTATTACATTCAATAGTGTATGCATCAAGCTTATACAAAGTGCCAAACTTAACACCTCTAGCAATTACCATACTACCCTTAATCATTTTACATCCTACTTCAGAAAAGACTACCTACACACCTGCATCTATCAGTTTTCTCACAAATAAAAAAATCATTTTAAACCAAGGATATGCAACACACCATTAATCATTTTTATTCTACCATCAGAAAACTTGATTCTAACTTTACCTTGACTAACAATGTCTAAATGTGAATCATCACCCAAGTACACCTTACCTCCATTAAATTATTCATATTCTGAAAACCAATCTCTATTGGCAATCATATGAAAAGATTCACCCAAGTCAATTAACCATACATCATTACCTGCATGAGTCACCAAAGTTGCAATAAATGCATCACCATCTTCCTTATCGGACTCAAAATCAGAATCAATTTTCTTCTTTTTCTTCTTTCTAGTCCTTACGGACGTGATCTAGTTTACCACAATTCCAGCAAATGACTCTAGACTTTCTAGGAGATTTTGACATCCCTTTCAATTTGGACTTATCGCGCTTCTCATTCTTCTTGCCTTTCTCCTTAGGTCTTCCATGAATAGTTAGGACTTCCTTCGATTTCTGGGATACCTTCCTTCGCATCTCTTCAGCAAGTAGGGCACCCACCACATGTTCAGACTTGAAAACAATAGAAGTACTACTTATAGCCATAACAAGAGAATCCCACGAATCAGGTCAAGAACAAAGCAAGATCTGACATTTCTCCTCTTCATTCATCTTAACACCAACTTATACTAATTGAGCCACCAACATATTGAATGCTTCTAGGTGGTTTGCAACTCATCCACCATCTTCCATCTTCAAGGAATACAATTTCTTCCTCAAGAAAATCTGATTTAATAAAGATTTCACTTTATACATTTCACCAAGTCTATCCCATAGTTTCTTTGCAGTGTTTTCTTTGTGGACATTGATCAGAAAAGAATTTTTCAGGCACAGTTTGATTAGACCCTTGAATTTTTGGTCCATAACATCATACTGATCCGAAATAGTAGGATCTAAGGGCCTTTGGACATTCACATCAACAACATCTCATAGATCTCGATATATTAGCAGATCTTCCATCTATAGCTTCCACATCTCAAGATTCATTCCATTAAATTTCTCCACCTCTATTTTTCTTGACGAACTTGCCATCGGAAAATTCCCGCAACAAGATCAAAAAGTGTATCTACACAAGCTCCTACACAAATTTGGATTAGTTCAAAAACCCAACAACCCACAAATGAAACCAAAGGTGATCAAGCTCTGATACCACTTGTAAAGAAGTTAAGTAGTGGAACAAATTCCTACACTAACTTGAGAGGAGGGTAATGCAAATTTTCTTACAGATCATCACAACAGTTACAAAAAAGAGAAATAGATATAATAACATTCAAACGATAATACAATGATTTATGTGGGGAAAATTCTTTTGGGAGAAAAACCTCACACTTCAAAAGCTGTCCAATATATTATTCAACAATCAAAACAAATTACAATATACTTGTAGAGAAAACTCTTCACAAGAGTACCACTAATTAGAGATTTAGAGGTAACTCAATAGTCATAAGACTCTTACATGCAACCTCTATCTCACACACCTCATATATAGGAGATACAATACAAGAAACCGTCAAACGATATTACAAAACCAAGGGAAAAACCACCCAATAAGGTGTAGCCAACCTTATCTCCCTTCTAGATGCCCTATGATGTGCCCTTCCCTTTTTACAGCTCTTTTATGTGTCCGATGTATTTTATATTTCCTATTTCAGGAGTACAAACTTCCTTTTGAACCATGTGTCCAATTGACGAACCGTTTGAAGCGACGGAAAGCTCGTGAAGTTCTCTATTGCCTCGTAAACCTCTATGCCATTTACGCCCACTTTTTAGGGCATTTCGGGGCCTCTAAAGTCCTCAAAATTAAATTTAAACCTTTTATTAGACCCCTCCAAAATGGAAAATTTAATATCTTTAAAACTAGCTATGATCTTGTGACGTAACTTTATTGGAATACTTATCTAGCCAACTAGAAGCTTCGAGGAGAATTTTGCACCATTTCATGCTCAAATGAAAATTACTATAAATAGCAACCTCATGCAAATGTAAGGTTGAGACACTATTTTACCAACAAATCTCCCACTTGTCAAGCACCTTGCAGAGCAAAGGGAGTATCAGCACAATGAATCAATTGCTAGGGACCATGAGGCCCATAGACTCCGAGCACCATCTGAACTTCTCTATGCTCACAAACTTAGTTAAAGAAT